>NW_026526810.1:58582403-58594903 GCF_024362965.1 Panthera pardus | reverse complement strand
AAAAAGCTATGGAATATGCTTTATGCATATAATCTTCCCACTTTGAAAGTAGAAGATAATACCTACTAAAATATCATTCGGTACTACGTGTTGGATTTTTATTTTATTTTTATTTTTTTGTCAGGGATTTCTCCTTTGATTTTCTTTGAATCTGCGGTTATCAGTGACTGGTGGCCCAGTTACCTTGTGAAGGTTTCATTTGAATGAATTAAGTACTTCCCCTAAAAATTCAATATCATTTCAATAGATGTAGCCTCTAAAGTAACCTGCAGTGATGCTTCATGAGCAAATCACATGATGTCAGAATGGTATGGTTTCGATTTAATCAAGAAAGAGATTAAAGTGGATGTGTGTTATTTTCAACTTCGCCGCAGCACCGCCATTTGTCAAAGTCAACCTTCTGATTGCTTTGGACCTACTGCTATCCAGGTCTTGTCAAAATAGTAGTCAGCATAGTCTGAAGCAGGTAGACTGGCCTATACAGAGCAGTATCAAACACACTAAAACAGAATTCATTGACTTGTGAATTATGAAGTTAATAGGTTGATCATAAATTTTGTAGCCGTTAATTTATCTTTATAACACTGGCACATCTTCGGTGCATTTTTCTTTTTATTTTGTACCGTTTTATACAGTAGAGTTAAATAGTACTGAATATAATTTTGATGTACACTGTATATCAGAATTCCTATGATTCCAATGCTAGGATTAAATGTCTTGCATGAATACACTGGAGAAGGACATGAGCATATTTAGAAACATATCAAGGAAAGGGTATTTTAAGAATGTGGCTTCTTGGAAAGGAGGCAAATGTAAATATTGTATGCTTGAATTACACTATGATTATGTCTAATCAAATAACTGTATTTTGAGGCTTTTTCTTTTATAATTGTTTGGGCTAATGGATGTTTTACTGTGAGTTGTTACAGTTGGATTTTTTTTTTTTCCTTTAAGTAAAATCATGACAGATATTTGATGTTATTTTTAATCATCATACCAGGCTATTGTGAAGTCACCTCTTTAACTCCATACTTGCCAGTAGGCTGACTGCCTGTCAAAAAGCTTTGAAATAGTCTTCTGGATAGAAAATGGTTTTTAAAATCTTCTTATGATTACCATTATGAAACCATTGTCAGTGGTTTATCATTTTAAAAACTAACCGAAAATGTTAAAATTATTTCCAGATTGTACAGTGCATTCAGTTTGAGGATGATGCTGGGTTGTCTTCCTTTCTTTTCTTTGTCTTTCTCATCCCTCCTCCTTTCTTTCATCCCTTTCCGCCCCCCACCCCTTAAAGTAAAGAGCTTTAAAATACTGTGGCTTATATTCTGACACTTTCTTCCCCTTCACAGCAGCGACCTGGCTGGCCTTTGGCAATGAAATTCAATGCACATGGCTCTGCAGTCAAATCATCAAATTTCCCTGTGTGTATATTAGAGTTTTGTAATGTGTTTCCATTATGAAACAATGCGGGGATAATTGTCTTTGGTAGCAATTAGCTAACAGGTTTGTTCAGTGCTATTGGCAGAGGCATCCATCATCCCCCTCCCTGACCACACTTTTTGTCTAGTGTGGACTATGGAGATCAATAGAATTCTATATAGGGGAAATCACCTCAGCTTTAATGAGCTGCAAGTCTCAGTCAGTCTTGGTTTGTATTTTTAATTTTTTCCTTTTAAAATGAGAAATCGGGGGGGAAAATCCTATTCCTTTGGGAGTGGAGAGTACGGTGTATGTACTATTACTTTCACTCGATCAATGCTGAGTTTTAAATTGTTTTTCTTTCTAGAAAAAGGTATAACTAACAACATGGGACGCATAAAACATGTGGTTTCAGTAACATATACTTTAATAATATCTACTTTTAAGGAGTACTTTTTGGCTTTTTGTGGGAAAATTTTTAGAGTGTGATAATGTACATTCTGCCCAGTGTCTCAGTAGTTAGAATCCTAAGTGGCACTTTGATAACAAAGTGTTGTACTGACTGTTGTCTTGCCCCTGGTTAAATGTTGTACAGTCCTTTAGAATACTTTTGTGCCCTACTATTGCCTACCCTTACAGCAAAACTAACATATTGATAGGATAGAGATAGAGACTGAGTTTCAGAGAAGGTAGGTGACTTGGCCAGAGTCCTAATTATTGCTACATAAAGCTGACCTTAGAGCCCAGATTCCAAATTAAATCTGTTCAATTGAATTATTTTTCTTCCTCCCAAATTAGACAGTGTAGGGAAGGTGACTCACTTTGTGCCATTTTCTTTTCCTCCTGAAATCCAACTGGGATTTTTAGTTGTTCTGAGGGAGAATAGTTAGAATTTTCACAGTTTTCTGTGGCCTCAGAATAACCCAATGAGGTAGGTGAGACATAGAAGGCCAGTTTACAGGTTGGGAAACAGACCGTAAGAAGTTACAAAGGCAGGTGGCAGTAGTTAAGGGCATAATGGTGAATGGCGGTGCTCGAATTCAAGCCTTTCAGTTCCTCATCGAGCTCATTCAGTAGAATGGTACAGTGAATAAGGTACCAGTTAGAATAATTGTTGGGAAAATGCTGTTAGAATAGGATTGCAGGTTTTCGTGTCACATCAGAGAACTGGGCAAGAGCAGGAGATGAAGAACTTTTTACTGTCGTGCATCAGTTCCGGTGATTGAGCTGTACCCCACTCAGCAGTCTTCTTGGCGTAGGGTGTTACCAACAACACTTTGATTGATTATGAGTAATAGGTAAATTACATTTGGGTCTGTTTTCTTAAAAATGAAAGTCCTTACGTTTTGAACAAGCCCTTTATGTATCAAAATACATTTTTCCCCCAGTTTTTGCCATTTTTCTCATTGCACCAATGGAGAGTATAATTGGAAAGTGATGACCAGTCGCAGACTGGGTTGCTAAGGAAGGCTGAATTTTAATTCCGTGTTTTATAATCTACCCCTGGGATCTCCCCTTCCCATCTTATCTTGTACAAGAAGGCTAGAGACTTTACCTTTTTTTACTATTGTTGTTACTGTATCGTGCTCCCCAATTTTAGCACACATTCCGCTCCCTGTTAAGTCTCAAGTATTAAGTGTGTGAGTGAATGAATGAATAAATGACTGAGCGTCACAGTTCTTAGTGACATACTATCGGATCTGATTAGACTTTGAGCAGTCCCTTACTAACAGTACTGGGATATTGATTCCTTTGGAATTCCTGTTCTTTGTGCTTCTGCAGTTCATCAAGTGCTCTTTGAGTGCTGTTTGTATCATAAGCACTTGGTACTGTGGTAGATGGAAATAGGAATAAAATTCACAACTTTTCATCAAAGAACTCATAGCTTAGTGGGATGTGTGAGGCACATACATAATAATTATCCTTCTCTATGTGCTTTTAGAGGTAAAAACATGCTGGAAGGAGTCTTCATGGGCTGGGGGAGGGGGAGAAATTTGGCTGCAGGCAAAGACAATTTAAGACAGAGAACTGTGTGTACCAAGGAAGGAAAATGGAAAAGTATAAGGTCTGCTTAAGAACAGTCCAGAGTTGCTAACTAAAAGCTTATATGTAGATTCATGGTGAGAATTAAAGTTGGCCAGAGTCAGTTAGGATCATATGATAAAGATACTGAATTCCAGATCTGGGTGTTTATATTTAAATTAGCAGGCAGAGGGAAAGATAATATGGCAACACTATGAGGAATGATTGAAGTGAGGAATTACTGGATATAGTGAGAAACAATAATTTATAAGCTATTACATTATTCTTGGAAAACGTAAAACAAGTCTGAATTAGGGTTTGCAGTGGAAGTAAGAGAGGAAATAAAGTCTATAGGCATGGCAACTTACTGGATACTGGTGACGAGCAAGTGAAAGGAGTCTAGGATGAACCAGAAATTTCAAACTGGCATATCCCATAATAGAGAAATAAGAGTTGCTTTGAATTGGGAAAGGTAAAACATTTGATTCACTTTGGGCTACTTAAATTCAGTTTTGGGCACACCTCATAGAATGTTTCTGTGAAGTTGGAATTTAGAGTTCCTTCTTGGGAACATGGTGTAGATTTGCGTCGTCTGAAAATGGGATGTTTTTTTCCAAGACACTTTGAATAGGAGGAGGCACTCCCCACTCTCTACGTGACTCCTCATTTGATTCTTAAGTATTCAGGTTATTACTTAATCCTTCAAATTATTATTGATTGACTTTCCATTTGCATGGTACCTTCAATTTTTCTGCCCTCTAAATGGTGATAAAATGGGGTACCTGGATGGCTCAGTCGGTTAAGCATCCAACTTCAGCTCAGATCATGATCTCGTGGTTCGTGAGCTCAAGCCGCGCATCAGCTCTGTGCTGACAGCTCAGAGCCTGGAGCCTGCTTCGGATTCTGTGTCTCCCCCCTCTCTCTGCCCCTCCCCCGCTCACGCTCTGTCTCTGTCTCAAAAATAAATAAACATTAAAATTAAAAAGAATAAATGGTGGTAAAGTGAATGGAAAGAATTAATGTATATTCTAGGAGTAAGTGCCTCATTGGGAGGAAGTGAATGCATGGAACTTCTCTAGCTTAGTTTAGAGGGGACTGCTTCCAACTCTTTGCAAACCTCTTGTTTATTGATAATACATTTTTTTAATAGAAAATATTATTTCCTTATATTGCAGATGGGTGCTGTTCAGCCTTTTATATAATTTAAAAACATTTTTTAAAGTCTTAATTAAAAGATTTTTCAAGCTTCTACACCATACGATGTTTTCCGTTTCTTGAAAGCTCTATGGTATCCTATTCTATACTTTGAAGCTTATTGTCTGGACAGTTCAGGTGGGATTCCAGGGGTAGGAATTTGAGCTTATTTTGGCCCCTCAGTTTTTGTTGATAAAAATTGTATCAGTGGGTAGCCATTTTCTTGGATCCATTTATACACTTGCCTTTTACAACTGGTGGAATGAGAAAATGACTTATTTTCACTAGTTTGAAAAAGAAATATAGAAGCATATTCATTGCATGATAAATGTTAATGATAACGATTACACTGAAAGCTTTTGTCATTCAAGAGGCTCTGAATTGGAAATTAGATCCCAACTATGCTTTATATACAATGTAGTCAGTGGCATTTAATGAAGTCTCTGTTATCCATGATCAAGGATGGTTACCTGAAATTAAAAATAATCTACCTTGGCTGTTAATGTTGATATACTGAAATTCTTCCTCCCTATTAATATTTTTCTCAACAGCTTGTAAAGAAACTTTAAGATAGAAAAGCAAACTGAATCAGCGAACAGGCTGTTAGGGGAGGAGGGAGATGTTCATGAGAGGGTACTTGGGGCAGGACCAAAGGGATTGGGGATTGATTCACAATCTGAAAGACAAGAGTAATCAAGGACTAATGACAAGCTGTTGCTTGATTTTGACAGAAATAATCCCCATCACCCTCACTGGGACTTCGGGGAGGGTCGGGAAATAAAAATTGGTTCACATAGCCTTGAAGACAGGCTAAATGAAGTAAGTCAGACACTAAAGGACAAATATTGTGTGATTCCATTTACATGAGGTATTTAGAGTAGGCAAATTCATAGCAACAGAAGGTAGAATGGTGATTGCCAGGGGCTGGAAGGAGGAGATAGGGAGTTATGATTTAATGAGTATGAAGGGTCAGTTCAGGAAGATAAAATTCTAGAGACAGGTGATGGTGATGGCTGTTCAACAGTATGAATGGACTTATTAATACTGAATGGTACACTTAAAAATGACTAAAATGGTAAATTTTATGTTATGTATATTTTACCGCAGTTAAAAAAACCTTTAAAAAAAGTGGTTCATGCATAAAAAAGTGGTTATATGTGCAAAATTTTCTGGTATAGTCCTGATTTCATGTAAATTTTTTTTTCTGTGTAGGGAAAATGAGTTTACAGTACAGTAGAATCTTCTTAGAACTTTAAAAAACACTTTTATTTACATAGATTGAAAAATAAGAAAAACCATATCTTATTTTTTAGTTTGATATGAGATATACTTTATTGATATTTCTGGTAATTTCAGAAATAATAATTTCTGGTAATTTCATGTTGATTTGTTTTTCTTCTTTAGAAACACAATCACTCTATACTAGAAACACTTTTTTTAATGTTTAGGTTTTTTTTAAATGTTCATTTATTTAGATATTTTTATTTTAATATTTATTTACAAATGAGAAGGGGCAGAGAGAGAGAGAGGGAGAGAGAGAATCCCAAGGAGACTCTGCACTGTCAGCACAGAGCCTGACTCGGGGCCCGAACTCACAAACTGTGAGGTCATTACCTGAGCCAAAATCAAGAGTTGGGCACTTAACTGACTGAGCCACCCAGGCTCCCCTACAAACACTTTTTGTTTATCTTGGGAGGAGTAGTTAATTTGGATGCCAAATTATATTACATAGTTGACCCTTTTAATTAAGGAGCTACTTTTTTTTTGTAGATTTTTTGTAATCAGATAAATTGACTAGGGGTAACAGAATTTTTGTCTGAGTCTAGCGAGACACCGAATTTTTTTCTGAAGTAATTATATTTATAATTATGAAGTAGAATGTGGAAATTACAGGATGGAAATCAAGTGATTTTTTTTTTTTCTCCCCAAATGATGAAATGGACTAAACTGAGAATTATGTGCCTTGTATTTTTCAGGGGGGGTTAACAGGTTAGTTGAATTGCCATCAAACCTCACCCGTTTGCAGTTGCTGCCTTCTGCTGTCTACTCTTCGACAGCATCCCTGCCATCACCTGTCCCTTCCCCACACACACAATGCGGTTGGGGGCGGGTGGTGCTATGTTGTCACAAAGGTGTTCTTAATTGTTGTGCCTCTTGTGTAGATCTGTGTTGAATCCTGAGCTGTGTTCTCCCACTTAGTGTTAAGATTACTTGGATACCAGTTTTGGCCTCCGACTTTAGAGTTCCTTTCAGCCTAATTCTTTGTTTCTGCAAAGAAACCTCTGAACTTCAAATTTGCTTTTTCTTCTAGAGTTGGAACGCTCCGTACCTCCACATTCCATGAGTAGAGCTCATCTCTTGGCTCTTATCGTTTGCCACTTTATCCACTGGCTTAAATCACCTTTCAGTCTTGGTCCTTATCTCTTTATTTAGTTTTTGGCTGCTTAAGGCAATTCAAGTAAGCAATAATAATATCTGATATTTATGTAGCACATCCTATATGCCAAGTACTTTCTAAGACCTCTACTGCTTGACATTGAATCCTCAGAACAACTTTAGGAGACAAGTAGTGTTATTACCCCCATTTACAGATGTGGAAGCCAAGGCACAAAGATCTTAAGCGACTTGTCCCAGGTCAGACATTAAGTAGCAGCATTCTGCCTCCAGAACCCATGCTCTTAGTGATTATGTTAAACTTGCTCCCTAGGAAAAATAGTATTTTGTCACCCAACTCTGTATTGTGAAACTTGTGTGGATAAATAGTGTTCATGAGCCAGAAAGCTTATCAGTCAACACTGTAGTTCACAAATGTTATTGCCTGGATACAAACTCATCAAATTTCCCAGTGTATCCAAAAAAGGGTCTTATTTTTTTGTGACTCTCAAACAGACTTTTAAGAGCTTGTGTAATTCATTTACTTATGTCATATAGCACTATATGTCTTTATAAAAAGGAGTCTTAACATATAAGTGCTTAACCTTTACTTCTTAATGATGAGCTTTTAAATTGTTATTGTGCTGACATAATTAGGTGTAACGCCTAAAATGCTTTGTGTGTATAGCTATAAAAAGAAAGTAATGTGATCTAGGACTGACAGTAAAGCTGTATCTAGGAAAAAATCCTATGGAAGGTTGAAATTGAATGTGGTAACTGCAATTATCTAAAAGGAAGTCTATTACCTTATGATAAAACTGTCAAAATAATGATTGGGTACTCCCACAAATTGTACGGAGAATCAATAAAACCAATATTACATCACGGTTTGAGAATTTAGGAATTCCACTTTCTCCTAATTCATGAGAGGATGCTAATATATTTAAGAATGAGATAATTGTAAGGGCTTTTTTCCTGCTTCATTTTGTAAGTAACTCTTTGCTTGAGAAGCTTGATAAACAGCATTCTTGGAAAATATGAATAGTATATATTCATTAACCAGATAAAAATACACAGACAACACGAGCTACTTTCTTTTGCCTTGCAAGGACATGAAATGCAACATTTTGAGTGGATCTTTTTTGTTGATGGTGAATAACTTCTGCTTCAATGAGGGCCCTTGTTTTGACCATTTGATCTCTGATGTCATTGTATATAAGCTAGCCTCTCTGTATTTTAAAGAGGATTACCAAATTATTCTTGCTACAACTAAATTGTATGTACAGGTAAAGGATTTGTGTTCTTCGCTAAGCCACCTAACGTCCACTTCTCATTTTTTTTGTCTTTTGATCTAAGAGGACATTTTGTATATTAATACAGGAATAATTTTTGGTTCCTGCTCTTGGTTCATCCCCTGGTCTTACATCTATATATATTAGTTGACTTGAATTACATATTTTAATATACCTACCATTTACTTACAACACTAGGATTGAGAGGATATTAAGGAATTCTGTAGATAACACATAAAACATGTGAATGGAACCTTACTATTTAAAAAAGGTTTTTTTTTTAAATTTTTTAACGTTTATTTATTATTGGGAGACAGAGAGAGACAGACCGTGAGCAGGGGAGGGGCAGAGAGAGAGGGAGACACAGAATTGGAAGCAGGCTCCAGGCTCTGAGCTGTCAGCACAGAGCCCAACGTGGGGCTCTAACTCCCAAACCGCGAGATCATGACCTGAGCGAAGTCGGACACTCAACTGACTGAGCCACCCAGGCACCCCAATTTAAAAAAGTTTTGATGTTGTTTTCTTTTTTTTTTTTTTAATGTTTATTTATTTTTGAGAGAGACAGAGACAGAATTCAAGTGGGTTAGGGGCAGACAGAGAGAGAGGGAGACACAGAAGCAGAAGCAGGCTCCAGGCTCTGAGCTGTCAGCACAGAGCCTGACGCGGGGCTCGAACTCACAAGCTGTGAGATCAGGACCTGAGCCGAAGTTGGACGCTCAACCAGCTGAGCTACCCAGGCGCCCCAATGATGTTTTCTTTGATTCGTGTAATAACTCTTTGACACGGATAAAGCAAATGTTATTTTGTGGTCTTATAAATGAGAAGCTCAGGGTAAATGACCAGCCTAGCATTATGCTTAGAAAGGGCAAGAACTGGGACTTGATCTCGGATCACCCACGCCTACCTGCTCCTTTACTCACCCTCATAATGTGTCTAAATGCACAAAAGAAGGAACAAAAACAATGAGAGGGAAGGGACCTAAGTCTTCTGATTTCAGAGTCATCTTCTTTCCATTATTTAATGAATGTGAATTAACACCATTGTTTAGATATTGCCCTGTGTGCCTAGCTACTTTTTTTTTTATTTTTATTTTTTTTAACGTTTATTTATTTTTGAGACAGAGAGAGACAGAGCATGAACGGGGGAGGGTCAGAGAGAGGGAGACACAGAATCTGAAACAGGCTCCAGGCTCTGAGCTGTCAGCACAGAGCCTGACGCGGGGCTTGAACTCACGGACCGCGAGATCATGACCTGAGCTGAAGTCGGCCGCTTAACCGACTGAGCCACCCAGGCGCCCCGTGCCTAGCTACTTTTAATGTGAGAAGAGTTTATCATATTTCTACTTCAGTCTCATCTGTTACAATTTGTGTGTATCTCCTCTTGTAGAGTTGGAATCCCAGCTAGCTATCCCTTACTAGCTATCACCTTGGGTAGCTTCTTGGGCAGCCATAGTTTGCTTATCTTCAAAATCAGGTAACGTCTACCTTTCAGTGTCATCCAGACTAAAGATGATTTTGTAAAGTACCTAAATCATAGCATGGTGCTTGGCACATCATAGACACTCAAACGATAGTGACTCTTGTAGCGATAGGCAGTAGTATTCTAGCAGTTCCTTAAAACATACAAAGGAATTAATTTATCCTTCATCGTCTTTTAGTACTTTTGAAATTTGAATTCTGTGATAATTTTGGAGATTCTGAAAACCTCTTCAAATTCGTTTTATGATGCTCTGTATGGGAAGAAATTAATTATGGTCCTATCAACGCAGCATAGAATGGGAGGATGAAGTCAATTTCCTGAATTATTTTACTAATTTATTTATTTCAATTTAATGTATTTTTTCTTCTAGTAATGAAACAATAGCATGTTTGGCCTGCTTATATATGTACTGTGGAAATTTATAACCCTTTATTCTGCTATGTAACTATATCTTATACTTCAGGAATTCTTTTAGCCAATTGCAGCAGGATTGCTGTCAAAAGCAACAGGAGTTTTTGTTTCTGTTTTTGTTTTTTTTTTTTTTAATGGTAATCGAAGGGTTAAGTTTTTCATGAGCCCGTATCTGGGGGTAGCAATTCCACCAGAAAGCTAAAATCTTTCTTAGTAAAATTTTTATTGGGATAATTTTAGATGTACAGAAAAGTCGCAAAGATAGTACAGAGAGTTTTCCCTATACCTGTCACTCAGTTTTAATTACCCGTAATGTTATCATTTTACATTCCTGTGGTACATTTGTCACCATTAAGAAACCCATGTCAGTATATTACTATTAACGAAACTCCAGACTTTATTGAAATTGCACCACTTTTTCCACTGGTGGCCTTTGGCTGGCCCAGGGTCCAGTTCAGGAGCCCGTATGGCATTTAGTTGTTGTATTTCCAGCATCTCCCCTGGCGTATGACAGTTACTCAGCCTTTTCTTGTTTTTGAGGGCCATGATGGTTTTGAGGAATATTAGTCAGGTATTCTCTGTAATGTCCCTCAGTCTTGATTTATCTGATGTTTTTCTCTTGATTAGGCTGGGGTTACAGAATTTGGAAAAAAATAGCACAGAGGTGAAGTTTCCTTACCATCATATCCTATCAGCGAGTACATAATATCAGTACAATTTATCTCTGGTTATGTTAACCTCAATCTCTTGGTTAAGGTAACGTTTGCCGGATTTCTTCTCTGTAAAGTTACTGTTTTTCCTTTTCTGTACTCTGTTCTTTGAAAAAAAGTCACTAAATTTAGCCCACACTCAAGCTGGAGGGGACAATTTAACTCCACCTCCTGGAGAGGAGGATTATGTTGATATGTTATTTGGGATTCTTCTGTAAGGAAGTTTTGGCTCCTGTATGTATTTATTCAGTCATTTATTTATATATGCATACACGACTTGTGATACTTACTTTCTATTTGGGGTTATAATCTCACTAGACCACTTTTATTTAGATTCAGGAATTCAATTGTGCTACTCATTCTAATCTTTTAACCAGACCTCCCCCATGTTACCATAAACTAAGCAGACATATGTCCTTGCCTGTCATTCATCTCAATGATGAAATTATTTTATGTCAGTCCCAAGTAAAGCCCTTTACAAACCAACTGATAAATTCTCTTTAGTTGCATTCTCTCCTTGACGAAGAGTGTTGATGCTATAATAAATGTCAAAGAAAAATTTTCTCAGTCTGATCTAAATTTTCATAAATCCATTATATTTATTAACAAACACTTTTTGTTTTGTTTTTGCACATCAACTAGTTTTGGTTATTAGGGGCAATACTTTCTGAAGTGAAGAAATCAAAATAAAAGTGAATTCCTTTAAAACCTGGGCCTGAATTTGGCTTTTTTCCATACTCCGTCACACCCCTCTGAATGATCAAACATGCTGGTCAGTCAGTGAACACCTTTGTCCACAGGGCGTGGGGTGGGCAGAATGTTCTCTGGCCTGTGTATTTGGCTTATTTTTTAAAGTATTTCTTGTTTCCATCTTGGTTTTCTTCCTTTTCCATTTTAGCTGTTCCTGTTGAGTTTTTAGCCTATTGATAAACATTTGGTGAAAAAAACTGTGGCTTGTTTAAGAACTCTCCTTTCAGTGATATTTTATGTAGTTAGTTGCTTCTGTTTAAATTCTTGGCAGCGGGAAAGAGATCTTACTGTCTCTGGGGATGAAGAAAGTAGGCTGCACCATTCACAAAACCATTTGTCTGTTGCATGTTCTTTGAATCAGCACTGGCATTGTGATGTTCTTTGTCTGGGGTTCCTTGCCTGCTGATTGGAAAGTAAGAAACCCTATGTTTAGCAGAAGTATGAAAGGCAGAAGGACTAGGGGAAATGAGGTTGACAAACAAGTGACAAAGGGGCAGATTTTATTGTTAAAATTCCCTTATTTTTTTTATCAGTCATTCTGACATATTGTATGTCTCCGTCTCTCTCTTCTCTCTCTCTCTCGCTCTTTCACAGAACATGTGCTCCCTGCTCTGTGAAAAGGTGGGTCTAATGGCTAAGTCGGGTTATCTGCCCTCAAGAGGCATATGCTCTGCTAGGGAGATAAGACCCTCACGCAGACACATATTCAATGTAGATTAAAATTATTACCCCGTCAAACATATTAATTTGTTCATTCCACAGTTTTTGTACTTATAACAGATGTGTTTGACACCTTTAAAAAATTGAGCTTAGCTAATGCTTCATGAAGTAATGTAAGCAAAGTGGA
>NW_026526810.1:58357403-58577403 GCF_024362965.1 Panthera pardus | reverse complement strand
TGCTATCAGCTTTCTCCCCTGACCTTGAGCTAGCCTTCTTTTCACCTGTGACTCAACTGTCAGTGTTATTTGATGTGCTGAGCTCCCATAAGCTAGGACCAGAGAGCTCAGCTTCTTTTTGTGGACATATATTTGTTCTATCTGGAACACTAAGTGTGTTGAAATTGTTTTTTAAATTTTTTTCCATGTTTATTTATTTTTGAGAGACAGAGTGCGTGAGCGGGGGAGGGACAGAGAGGGAGGGAGACACAGAATCCGAAGCAGGATCCAGGCTCTGAGCTGTCAGCACAGACCCCGATGCGGGGCTGGAACTCAGGAACTGTGAGATCATGACCTGAGCTGAAGTCAGACGCTTAACCGACTGAGCCACCCAGGCGCCCCTAAGTGTATTGAAATTGTAATGGCTAATATTTGAATTGGAGGGAGGTCTAGGAGGGAGGAGGAATACCATTGGAAAACTTGAGTTATTTGTGGAATTAGGATGCATTAATCTAGAACATTTCCGGTTACTTTTGAAAACCATGAGGGAATAGTGCCGAAGAAGAACAGACTGGTAATTATGATCCCAACTGACTATGTTTATTTATATCACGGCTCCACCACTGACTGGGAGTGGGACTTTGGGAAATTATTTAAATTCCTCGTGTCTTAATTTCTTCATTTCCAAGATGTGGATAGCCACCTTGGAGATATATTCTGAGCATTCAATGAATTAATACTTGTGCAGAGCTTAAAATGATTCCTAGCATACAGTATGCACTCAGTAAATGTTGGCTATTGTTCATTTTTAGAAATGAAAACTTGCTGTAGGGTAGACTGAGTAACCCCCACCTTCCTGAGTACTCGGCTGACTTTGTACAAATATTAAACTAGTGTTTCTGAAATTTTAGAAATTTGGTGGGTACATTTACAGTTTTTCCATATCTATATTGTACCACATGTACTATAATAAATATACTATATTTATTTGAAAATTTTTAAGTGTCATTTAATTCTATTTTAGAGAGGAAATTTATAATTCTACCTTAAATGATAAACTAGAATTTCTTGCCATACACAGAAAGTACTTATAAAAATAATCCATAACTGCTAAAGAAAAAAAATGTTTTGTGTGCTCAGAAAGTCATTTCACACGCCTATGCCAGCGTTAAGCACTCTTCTCTTTGAGAGACGTGGCATTAGATGTTGTCAACATTTAAGGACCCATTGTGTCCTACGTGTTTTTAGTCTAAACTTTCTGAAAGATGTGTGTGTGTGTGTGTGTGTATGTATTTATTTTATTTTATTTTATTTTATTTTATTTTATTTTATTTTATTTTAATTTTTTTTAACATTTATTCACATTTGAGAGACAGAGAGAGACAGAGCATGGCGGGGAAGGGGCAGAGAGGGGGAGACACAGAATCTGAAACAGGCTCCAGGCTCTGAGCTGTCAGCACAGAGCCCGACGCGGGGCTCGAACTCACAGACTGTGAGATCATGACCTGAGCTGAAGTCGGATGCTCAACCGACTGAGCCACCCAGGCGCCCCTGTATTTATTTTTTTTTAAGACCTACTCATCCATAATGAGAAAAGTTCAAATTAAGCCAAATCCATTGGACTAAAAATTACTGTAACAGTAGGGAATATAGGCAGGACTTGAATTTTGAGTAGTTCATTAGTAACTCATTCAGCAGTTTGTGGAGTAACTCGTATAGAACAACTTTGAGATGATAACAGAAATATTTCTGCTGGTAAGCAGCTTGCTGAGCAACCTCACATAAACTGTTCCTTAGTCCTCCAAATGAGCCACGTGTTCTCAAATGGAGTGATATCACTTTAACAGATATGCCATATACTTGTGGCATTAAAATTTCAAGGGGGAAAATTAAGGAAAAAATGTCTAAAAAATCTCCTTCGGTGGGCTATAATGAAAGAAAAGGTTAAGCAGGATTTATGTAGACCAGACCAACATAGGACCACTGAAAGCCAAGCTTGAAATCTGAAACCTTCTACCTTCAGAACCAGTAATAAACTTGTAAAAATTATCTCTTATCTTCTTGGGGTGACCAGAGGTTGAACTTAATCCTCCATGAAAAAGCCCTCAGATACTTACAGATAACCTTAAGAAAATGCAGCATCTTTTTTTCTATATCGTGCTGAACATCCCTTTTTCCTTAAGATTTTTAAAATTTTTAATGTTTTATTTATTTTTGAGAGAGAGCGTGAGCAGGGAAGGGACAGAGAGAGACAGCGAGACAGAGGATCCTAAGTGGGCTCTACACTGACAGCATCGAACCCGATCTGGGGCTTGAACTCATGAACCGTGAAATTATGACCTGAGCCGTAGTCCGACGCTCAACCTACTGAGCCACCCAGGTGTCCCAGATTTTTTTTTTTTTTTTAAGCGTGTCGTGGTTTCATGTCTTGGCATCTTGATCAATCTCCTGTCAACAGATGACAAAGTAATGTGTAATCAAATGCCAAATGATTGGGAAACGGTATGAATTCACTCCCCTATATGAGGTAGGGGAGAGCAAGTAGATTGGAAACAAGGGGGAATTTTGCTGGAAGAGGTGAGAATTGAACTGGCTGAGGGAAAGATAAGGAAGAACATTCCAGATTTGGAGAGTAGAATTGGAGGTGGCTGAGTAGGAGGGGTGGAATTAAGTATACTCCTGGCATTAATCAGATGCTTAATAAATACTTGTTGAGTGTATGTTTATGGCATAAGAATTGATGGTGTGTAGTGGCCTGAAACAAGAATCTGATCAGTGTGTAGACTCCTGTTTTAGAGACATCTTCCTCTTGGCCTTTACATAATAACTTCTTTGAAACATTTTGTTTTTTATGTTATTTTTTAATGTTCATTTATTTTTTTAGACAGAGAGAGCATGCACACGAGCAAGGGAGGGGCAGAGAGAGAGAGAGAGAGAGAAAGAGAGAATTCCAAGCAGGCTTCATGCTGTCAGCGCAGAGCCCGAGGTGGGGCTCTGTCTCTCGAACTGTGAGGTCATGACCCAAGCCGAAATCAAGAGTCAGACTCTTTACTGACTGAGCCACCCAGGCGTCCCCATGATACCTTTTTTATTTGATGACTGTAGTTGAAGTTATTTCTTACATGATTATGTGCTAGTTAGCAAAATTTAATTTGCCCCTATAAGATTCCCTCATGTTAAAAGATAGTGCTTATGTAGATTGTCAGATGGGATTAGACTGCTTTAGAGATCACTTTTGTGCGGTGAGAGAGCTAGTGGGCTGCCTGGAATTGTCCAGGGGAAATAGTTCCAACTGCAAGAGTAAGGAAGCTCCCGCAGGCCACAGGCAATATTCAAAATGTCCAGAAAAGACATTGGCAGGCCAGCTCCCATGGACATGTAACCTGGGACCTTTAAACCTGGATGGCCAAAGGCCTTGAGCCAGCATTTAAAGAGATTAGATTGTAGCTGGTAGTTTAGGCTTAGCCGTTGTGGAGCCCAGCCTCTGCAGGAGCTGCGTGAAAAGGCAAACTCTTGGTGCACTCTGGGAGCAGCTGCATTTCCCCACAAACTGTTTAACTGCAACGATTGTATTTTCTTGTTGGAGGGAGAACTAGGTCCTCACAGCACTCTCTGTCTGCACGTCAGTTTCCTTCCACACGGCCCGTCTCGTCTTTATCGCAGTAGCATCCATCTCTTACTTCATCCTTTTTCTCCTCCTGCTGGCTGCCAGCCAGTACACAGTCAGCCCCATGCTGGCTCACCTGTTGTGCTTCAACCTATTTGTGACCTTAGATCAGAGGCCCCAGTGAGATAGGGTCTAGTCTCGGTTTTACCTCAGGTGTAACCTAGTCAAAAGGCACTCTTGGCAGCGGGCAGGATTTCCGGGGACCTTCAGAGCATAGGGGATGTAGCTGCTTATTTGCCCCAGTTCCTTCCAGCAGTGGCTCACCGCTTATTTGAGCTTACGCCAAGGAAAGGAAGAGTTATAAAGATGGGTGTGATGTCAGTGACTTGGGGGAAAGTCTCTACGTGCTTGATTGCTGGTGCTTGAAGTAAGGGGAAAAAACCTCCTTATGTGGTGATAGACAAGATTTAAAATACAGCCGCTGTCCCCCACCCCCCCTCCATGGAGTGAGAGCACGGTGAGCTAATACACACAAATGTGTGAAGACTTCTCCCAGGTTCTTTCACAAGGACAGATGGGATTCCGCATTGTACCCTGACTGCCACAGAGGGGCGTGGCAGGGGTGGCGTGTAAGAAGGGAGAATCTGGCATTGTCCAATTTTGCCTGTTGGACAGAGTCACTTCTGGCTATCTCTCCAAGGCTGCGGCAATCATATACTTGGTAAGAACAGCCCCCCGACTCTATACATATCTCATGAAGTCTTTCTTCTTTTACCTTCTTGACAATAGAAGGTAACGAGTGACGTATGTATTGATAATGCAGTGTTGAGAGGCAGAATGCATGCTGCGCCATGATCTAACTCAGCCAAAGCAATAGGATGACAGCTTCAGCTGCCCAAGTCTGAAGGAGCATGTTAAATGTGCTTCGTGTGTTATTTTATTTCATCTTTACAACAGCCCAGCAAAGTAAGCACCGGTGTTACACTCTTTTACAGACGAGGGAACTGAGGGTCACCGACATTAATTAACTTGCTGAGATGATGGAGCTAGTGGGTGGAAGAACCAGGCCAGTCTGCTTGATTGTAGGCTCAGCTAGTAACCACCGTTCCATGCTGCCTCTCCATTTGAAAGTGTCAGACTGCACAGTTTTCCAAGTTCATCTTGCTTTCAGAAGGCACATTTTTTTCCTTTTTTGAGGAAGATGTAAAGAAACATGGTCTTGTGTGACATCTGAGGCTAGGTCACAAGGAACTGTAAGCTGCTGCCTGCTTCCCTGGGGTGCTTGCTCTTGGAACCCTTGTCAAGAGGAAGTTCAGGCAGACCTTAGAGAGGCCCACATGGAGAGGAATCAAGGTGCCTCACTCGTAGTTCCGGCTGAGGTGGAAGCGAGCACAGATTTGCCAGACGTGTGAGTGAGTCGTGATCCAAGGGAACCCTCCAGCACCCAGATAATCCACTCCAAGCCATGTCACGCTAAGAGAAGCTATCTCCATTAAGCCAGCTTAAACTGCCAAATCATGAGCATGTTAAGAGCTTATTGTTTAAAGCCTCCCCCTCCAAAAACATGGGTTTATACTTGACAGTTTGATGGAACCGATTCTCAAACCGCAGAAACGAGTTGTGAAGCTTGACGATTATCATGGTACTTTGGCCTGTGACGTGGCAGCAGCCTTTGGAGGAGTCAGGGTAACAATTCATTTTCTAGCCA
This sequence comes from Panthera pardus, assembly GCF_024362965.1. Lineage (NCBI taxonomy): Eukaryota > Metazoa > Chordata > Mammalia > Carnivora > Felidae > Panthera > Panthera pardus. The sequence goes on along the minus strand of NW_026526810.1, from coordinate 58,572,109 downwards.
CCAGTGACCCTCCTGCTGTTCTCTGGCCCAGCCAGACCCTCCACAGCAGAGCGGACTTTGGAGGTGACACAGGTGGCTCCACTTTACAACCTACCCACTTATTGGCCACCTGCCCTTCTCTCTGTTGTTTGTGGCTCCAATTTGTCAAAAGGATCTTCTCTTTATATATTTAAATAACGTTTAACTCCACAGAAATTAACAAGAAAACAGGCTTTCCCTGGAATTTACTAAGAAGTTTCTAAAAATTTCAGCAACATAGCAGAAGGAGCTTTTTGTTGATGGGCCATATTTCCATGACAAAGACATAAGAAATGATTGGAGAAAGAAACAAACAAAAATCTTTTAAAATACAAAACCAAGTTCAAACAAAAGGAATTCAATCTCTAGTTGTAAGGAATGGAGAGAGAATGTATATTCAGATTGGTAAACTGGGGCTCTCACTTTGTAGGGCCACTTTGTAGAGTTGTTAGCTTTAGAAAAGGACAGGAGGAGTTGGGGCTGAGATTTTAATTCCCCAGAGGGAAAGATGCACAACGATGAGCTGGAAGTGAACCTCCACAGACAGCCCAAACCATGGGGAAAGGGCTGGGGAAATACCACTTGCCTGGAGAAAATGATGAGGAAGCTTGCCTCCTATATATGGTCTTGAGTTGTGGGGCATTTGTAGAGAGAAACTAGAAATAGGTCAGCACCATTTGTGGGTTTGGGTTTAAACCTGGGCTCTTGTTTATAGTACAGGAAGCCCAAGTTCAGAAATCAGTAATAAAACTGGTCTCTGCAAAAGTAAACATGAAACTACACTGTCATGGTTATTTCCACAGTGCAGGTCAAACAATTCTTGCTGAAATTAAGTTCATACTAACAATTTACAAACCAAGTGAGGAGAACACTACTAATGTTATGTTATATTATATTATGTTATGTTATGTTATGTTATGTTATATGTTATATGTTATATGTTATATGTTATGTAACGTTACGTTACATAGAAGATAGGTAGGTAGGGAGGCAGATAGAGAAATTGCATACCATGAACTGGAGATAAGAAAATCTATAAGATGACATTTTAAAACCAAAAAAAATTATATAAGCTGATCAAATAAATTAAAAACTAACTAGATAATGGAAAGAATAGAAATTAGTATGAAAAAAGAGCAGATAGATTTGGAAAAAAACAACAATAAAATTTGGAAATGATATCATTGTGAAGTGAAAACCTCATTAGATGAGTGAAGTGTTAGATTAGAAAAAAGATTAGAAGAAAATTAGAAGAATTAGAATAAAAGTTAGTGAATTTTAGGATGGCTCTAAGGAAAGCACTTTTAGTATATAACAAAAGAGATGAATAGAAAGGAAGTAACACTTTATAGGAGTAGGAAACATAGGAGACAGTAATAAGGCCTTCTGATAGATGTCTAATATAAGAGTTCCAGAAGGAGAGAATAGAAGCCCAGGTTATAATGGCTCAAAATTTTCAAACTGGTTAAGGGCATATATGCGTAAGTTCATCAAACAGCTAATTCCAAGCAAACTTAAATTAAAAGAGCCATGTCCAGGCACACAGTGATGAAACTGTTGAATATCAAAGAAAAATTTTAAAAGAGCCAGAGATAAAAGACAAATTAATTCTATGGGGATTATCATTAAATTGACAGGAGAGTTCTTATCAATAACAAATGTCAAGAGACAGTGAACTCGTATCTTCAAAGGGTTGAAATAAAATGACTCTTAGTTTATAATTCTATACCCAGCTATATTATCATTCAAAAGTGAGAAATAAGTTATTTTCAGGCAAAACAAGACTAAGAGATTTTACTATTCATTGGTCCCATCTGAAAGAATGAATACATAGGTGCTTTACTAGCAAAGATATTGAATACAAAAGCAGAGAGCTGAATTCAAAAAGCAATACTGAAAGAGGAAATGGGCAAATGTTCATAAATCTAAGTAAGTATCAAACATGTAAAAAAATAGAGACCATTGGAGTACTCAAAAACAGAACCAGTTATGTGTGGTATATGTATATATGTATATGGAGAGAGAGAGATTTATTATAAAGAATATACTGATGTGATAATAGAGGCTGAAAAGTCCCAAGTGCTACAGTAGGTAAGCTGGAGACCCAGTAGAGCCAATGGTTTAGTTCCAGTCCAAAGGCCTACAAGTTTGAGATCCAGGAGCAGCCAGTATTTTAGTTTGAGTCCAGAGGAAAATACTGATGTCCCGGATTGAAGGCAATCAGCCAGAAAAAACTTATCTTCTATATTCTGGTCAGGCCTTCAACTGATTGGATGAAACCCATCCACCTTGGTGAGGGCAATGTGCTTTACTCCAATTCAAATGTGAATTGTGAATCTCATCCAGAAACGCTATCACAGACACATCCAGAATAACGTTTTGTCAAACATCTAGGCACCCTGTCTGTGGCCCAGTCAAGTTGGCATAAAATTAGCCCTCACAAAAACTAAGGACTTAATGTTTACCAACAAGGTGGTTAGATAAAAACAATAGACACAATAACATGCAGGCTTATGGGGAAGCGGGGCTTCCTGATTGGAGTGAGTGCATTCTAAATTCCTTATGTAGCTGACCATTGAGCAACATGAGTTTGAACAGCATGGGTCCATTTATATGCTGATTTTTTAAAATAAATACAGTGTAGTACTGTAAATATGCTTTCACTTCCTTATGATCTTCTTATTAACATTTTCTTTTCTGTAGCTTTATTGTAAGAATATAGTATGTAATACATATAACGTAAAATGTGCTAATCGACTGTGTTATCAGTTAAGCTTCCTATCAACAGTAGGCTATTAGTAGTTAAGTTTTGGGCAGTCAGAAGTTATATGTGGGACTGCTAACCACACAGGGGGTTGGTGCCCCTAACCCCCATATGATTAAGGGTCAACTGTACTCAGAATTACAAAAGAGTTATGATTAGATTAGATATGGGTCTGTTTAAAATTAATGAAAAAATAAGAAGAATACAGAAGATTTAAATAATACAATGAAAAATCTTGGCCTACTAGGCATAACTGAACCCTGTATCTGAAAATTAGGAACTTTATTATTTTTTAAGATCTGTAAAATATTTATAAAAATTGATTGCAAATGAAGACACCAAAGGAAGTCAAAGAGATACCCCCAAATGAATATAAGCATCACATACTTTGACCAGTATGGTCAAATTAGAAATTTGGAATAAATTTTTAAATAATTTATAGATCAAAGATAAAATCATAATGGAAGCTATAAAATATTTATAAATAAATAAGAAGAACACTTGGAGCATGTAGCTAAAGCAGAATCTAGAGGGAAAATTATAGCCTTAAAAAGTATATGTTAAAAGATTAAAATTTTATATGACAAAGATAGTAAGTCTGTAAAAGAATAATACAATGAACTCAAAGTGGAAAGCCAGAAATAATGAGGACAAAAGGATGAATTAAATGAAATTGGAAGGAATGAAGCAGTAGAGAGAATCAATGAAACCAAAATTTAGTTTCTTAAAAATACTAGAAAAAATGAACTGACCTCTAGCAAGACTGATAAATAAAAAAGTTTACACAAATTAATATTAGACTATCTAAGGTAAATTTAATTGAAGATCCAGACATTAAGTCAGAGTGGTGGGTGCATGGATGTTTGTTTTTTTTGGCTCTTGAAATATTTCACAGAAAGCAGGAGTGCCTGGGTGGCCCAGTCAGTTAAGCCTCTGACCCTTGGTTTCAGTTTGGGTCATAATCTCCCAGTTCTGTGGGTTCGAGTCCTGCATTGGGCTCTGCACTGGCAGCAAAGAGCCTGCTTGGGATTATCTCTCTCCCTCTCTTCTCTGCCCCTCCACTACACGTGCTGTCTCAGTCTCTCTCAGGTTAAACAAACTTAAAAAAAAAAAAAAAAGAAATATTACACAGAAAGCAGATCATAATCTTCAGCATTATGCCTTAGTCCAGACATTGCCTATTGCCTGTCTTCTGTAGCATGCTTTAACAGGTACCAGTTCTCTCCTGTCCTTGTGCATGTAGCCCCAAGTGACTCATGTATTCCTGCCTTATACGTGGTTGGTAGAAAGTTGAAATTCTAGCAATCGATTGAAGCAGTGACAGGGGTGAACTGAAAAATCAACAGATGAATGCATCTAGGAAAGGTTATGGAAGACCTAAGCCTCCTGTCTACATATGGTCAAAAAAGATGGATGCAACGTGGGCTTAGGTAGTAGCTGGCCCAGGGACAGCTTGTATGAAAGGCCCTGGCTTCCTTGAGCCCTTCTTATTCTTAGCCATTCCAGGATTGTCCAACTGCCTTTCCTTACCTGTTTGATACTGCTCATCCCTCTGGCGGTTCTTAGCTTCAGTGTATGTGTGTAAAAGTAAGTTTGCACTCTCTGGCTTGGATCTGAGACACAGGTAGACTTTTATGAAGCTTAAGTGCTAAAATCTGCAAATGGGGGCCAAGCATATCCTGGGTCTGTGGCCAAGGCCTTGACTCCCTATTTATTATCACTTTCTGTCTTGCTCTAAAAAATAGGGAAAGGAAAAGACATTTTACTGAGTTTAAAATGAATGTGGATTCAATACATAGTTTTTAGTATTCAATTTAAAATGATTGACTTGTTCTCACAAGCTTTCTCTGATTTGAATAGTGTTCTATTCAATATATTCAGGCTATTTAAAAAAAAAAACTTGGGGCGCCTGGGTGGCTTAGTTGGTTAAGTGCCCGACTTTGGCTCAGGTCACGATCTCGCGGTCCATGAGTTTGAGCCCCGTGTCAGGCTCTGTGCTGATGGCTCAGAGCCTGGAGCCTGTTTCAGATTCTGTGTCTCCCTCTCTCTCTGACCCTGCCCCGTTCATGCTCTGTCTCTCTCTGTATCAAAAATAAGTAAATGTTAAAAAAAAATAAAATAAATAAAATAAAATTAAAAAAAAACTTATTGGCTATGATTCTTAGTTCTGATAAGCACTATTCAAAAAATTTATATTGTGAAGAAAATTACGACGTCATTAGTTTCTTTTTTCTATAATATTTACTTTTCTTCTCTCACAAAATAAGTGACTTCATCTTCTTATATCCTAGAGTATTTTACCTCCTCTATTTAAGAAAAACATTTTTTAACATTTATTTATTTTTGAGAGAGAGACAGAGAGTGAGAGTGGGGGAGGGGCAGAGAGAGAGGGAGACACAGAATCTGAGGCAGCTGTCAGCTCTGAGCTGTCAGCACAGTGCCTGACATGGGGCTCAAACTCATGAACTGTGAGATCATGACCTGAGCTCAAGTCGGATGCACAACTGACTGAGCCACCCAGGCGCCCCTTCTCTCCTCTATTTAAAAAAGAGCCTTTGATCTATGGTTTGCCTTGAGTTATCATACAGTTTGATATGCGGTCAGTAATTTTCCAAAGGATAGAACTTTTGATCATGTTATCTGTCCATTTATAGATTGATAATCTTTTCCTTATATGGTGTAAGAACAGTAGAACATCTTAGTTATAACCAAGTACATGTGGGGAAGGTGCTGTTGTTTCTTGGAGACATAGTATGGCATCATGGGTACCTTAAAAGAATGTGTCTGTCATTACTGTCTGGTAACTGAGGGGCCAACCAGAGAGAGAACCCTCAGAGAAGGTCACCAAATGCATGAGCAACTGCTTTGGTCCCCTCCAGCTGGCCAGGCCTTAGAATTAAGTTGGGAAAATCGAGTGAAGTTAGCAGGTGCATTACTATCTATTTAACACTGTTTTTGCAATAATCTATTCTTTTACAGTGACAAGATTGGCTGTTTCATTTTCCCAGTATTTGTACCACATAGCCATGGTCATTTTTTACAGAGATAATAAAGTCTAACTTAAGCTTATGTGAAGCAAATGCCTAACTTTGATTTGGTTCTTTTTTTTTTTTAGTGTTTATTTATATTTGAGAGAGAGAGAGACAGAGTATGAGAAGGGGAGTTGCAGAGAGAGGGAGACACAGAATCCAAAGCAGGCTCCAGGCTCTGAGCTATGAGCACAGAGCCCGACACGGGGCTCGAACCACGAACTGTGAGAACATGACCTGAGCCCAGGTCCAATGCTTAACCGACTGAGCCACCCAGGTGCCCCTGATTCGGTTCTTGCTATCACTTAAACTTGACAACATCAACAAGACAGCCATTGTTGCTTTTTTTCTCCTGAGGCACACGAGAAAGGTTGAAGGTGGTTCGCTTAGATAGTATTGTCATTTTCTACAGAAGACCGTGAGCCTGAGAGGTTCCGTGTTCCACAACTTTGCCCAGGCTGAAGAGCTAGTTGTAGAGATAGGGCTGGCTAGTATTACTCTGGTGATGATGCTCTTTTTAGGATTCCAGATATGGCTTCTACACTTGCGGTTACAAACACATGTTTACAAATGGCTAAGTATGTAAACGTTGTTATAAGCGTGCAGAATAGGAAATAATTAAACAATAGGAAATAATTTTTAAAAAGTGTATTGCATTTTTTTCTTTGTGGACTCAGTGCTGTGCTTAAGTGAAAAAGATGTAGTTTCCTTATTTCTTTACACAGTATTTACTAACATTTATCATATCTGTCAGTGTTCTTATGGTGTTGAACTTGATAAAGAACATAGTAATCTAAAAAAAAAAAAAACTAAAATCATCTCCATGTGATTGATGTTGATCTGTGGTCTGCGTTCATTCTATTAACTAGAGAATTGTCCAATATGCATTTCAGTTTGTGTTTGTGTGGATAGACCCTAAGCCGTTTTGCTGGATGTTTGGGAATCATCCCATTGGAGGACTTGGAAGGATTGATTCCTAGGCACCACTTGACTTAGTTTTAATTTAGAGGCTTGCCTTCTTCCCTTGCAGAGGAAGAGGAGTTCTGGTTATCTTGGCTTCCACATGCCTACAGAAAACAGCAGGGCCAGAATCTCTTGCCTCCATTTGCTAAGGGTATGATCTGATAGAGCATTCTTCGTTAGATGCCTCCCCTAGCCGTTCTTCTGTAGTACTTCCTGGGGTAAGGTCAATTTAATTTACAGTTGGATATGAGGAGGCATATTCTGGGATAAAATTCACATATATATATATATATATATACATATATATATATATATATATTTTTTTTTTTTCCTTCCTTAAGTTTCTTTCAGTTGTTAGTCAGTTTTACCTACTTTTCTTTTTTTTTTTTTTTTTAAATTTTTTTTTTTCAACGTTTTTTATTTATTTTTGGGACACAGAGAGACAGAGCATGAACAGGGGAGGGGCAGAGAGAGAGGGAGACACAGAATCGGAAACAGGCTCCAGGCTCCGAGCCATCAGCCCAGAGCCTGACGCGGGGCTCGAACTCACGGACCGCGAGATCGTGACCTGGCTGAAGTCGGACGCTTAACCGACTGCGCCACCCAGGCGCCCCTTACCTACTTTTCTCATCTGGGACCAGGACATAATATTTTGTGGCAATTGATGAGAATTATTTTAGAAAGGTTTAGAATTCAGAGATGCTTTCGTGGCTAAAAGTTGTTTTTATTGACATCATTGAAATCCGACCTGCCTTCACTAAGTTCTCCATGTACATCTGCTTAGGTAGAAAATACTTAACCTGCAAAAGGTAAACATTTCTTCTCTGATTGTTCATGTTGTGTTTTTTCCCCAAGCGGGCTTTTCCAGAGCTAATTGATCTGCAAGGAGACATATGCTTTAGGTCTGTACTTGTTAATTTACCTTGGAAAAATTAGGTCATCTTCAAATCTGGCAGTGTGGCTTATAAACTTGGCAAAATGGTCTAATTAAAAGCTTCCCTTCGATTAAAAAAAAAAGGAAAAAATTATTAGTATCAGTAATGTTTTCATTTGCATAGTTTGTGTGTATATAGGTACATGTCAGTCCTCATGCTGCATTAGAAGTATGTTGACTGTTAACAGTTCATCTCTTTTCTCCTACAGCCTCCAAGTCTGTTATAAATAGTATGCTACGGGACCCTTCTCAGATTCCAGATGGAGTTCTAGCAAATCAGGTCTATCAGGTATTAATCACAGCTGTCTATTTTCAGTGGCAGTGCTATCTGCCTAGCGGAGTAAAGGATTTTAAACCTCATTTAATTACTGTCATCATAAACTATCACTGAGGTCAGGGTGCACCATAAATGGCAATGCAATATTTGCGAGAAGAGCATTTCACTTTTTAATAGCTTGCTTTTATAGTGAATAAAAAGCATGCGATTTTTGTTTTCTGTGATTAAATCTTAACAGCCTTTTGATAGCTGGGTTTTTTTTTTTATTTTATTTTTTCAAGGAAAATAATGACTGCTTTTAGGATACTAGTTAACGGTAACCCTTTTCATAGTCACCCCAGACCCCCTTCTGTGTTTTATCCACAGTGCATCGTGAACGACTGCTGTTATGGACCACTGGTAGACTGCATCAAACAGTATCCTTTCCCATAAAATTTTAGGTGCACAATTGACGAGCTCAGACTCAGTGGAGGAGATGTGTCTAGCTTTAACCTGACATAAAGTTCTGCTTCACAAAACACATTTCATACCCTTCTACTTTACATTCAATCAACTGGAGGGTCACTGCAGACCATCCTTTTCTACAGCTTAAGGAAAATCAGATGGGCCACGGGAGGCTGTCAGTTCAGCAGTTGTACATTCACACGTTATCTCAAACTGCTTCGTTTTCAGGGAGTTTAAAGGGACAGAATCATGAAGCACGTGGCCTACTGTCTGGGAATGTCTCTCACCAATCCAGTGAACACTGAAAAAAGAGAGAACGAAATTCCATACAAAATGAGCCAAATTCAGTTGAGTTCCCTAGAATAAATGTGGAGCCTGGAGTTAAAGGAGGAAGTGATTAAAATGCCACGGAGGCCATCGCTTTTGAAAGGGCAGTAGATTCTTGTTGCTTAAATGCTGATTACAGCCCAAGCTGCCATTTGGACCCCTAATAAACAGTTTGAGAGAAACCAAGCTAATTTTTCCCTCTGGACTGAATTTAAGGCTATAAAAACAGGTGTCCAGTCACTCTTCATTAGAGACATGAGATTACTAAAGAGTTAATACTTTCTTCTTGAAACGGGATTTGAGCAAACATTCACTACTTCATGAAGTAGGACGTTATCCACCAATACCTTTAGCAGTACTGTGGCAGTGCTGAGAATTTTGATACCCCTTGGTGGAAAAATGCTATTTAAAGAGTAAACAACTAGTAATTTTTTAAATGAAAATCCTATTCCACCTGAGTCCATGTGTCTCACATTTCTTAATACTGTAAAAGGCCTTCCTAGTATAGGTTTTGTGAGTATGGGTAGCACTCTGACTCTTTGAGACTCAGTGTGACTAGTCAGGAAGCTTTGTGTTGAAAGTCCTGTGTGTGTGTGTGTGTTAATATCCCGTCTTGTTTCACAAAGTCTTAGACTCCGTAAAATTTTTGTAAAGAAACTCATTTTCTTTATAAAGTTACCCTTTGAAAAACAATCTTTGAACAGAGCCCTCTTGTAAGAATATTCACTACCTAAATGATAGTCCTTTATATATTTATTCTTCAAGTGTGTCCCCCCCACCACCAATGTAGTTTAAATTAATAAAATCACAGCCCTGCCATAAGCTTGCCTTTTTATTAGACCAAAGTGAAACTATACTTCTATTTTCAGTATAAAATTAATGATAGCATTAGAAATTGTAGGAGTGCCAACCTCATGTTGCTACAGTGATAAAGTTTAGCACATTTGTATAACAACTAACACCATCTCAGAGTATCTGGGGCGGAATTACATGTTAATTTTAAAGCACATAAAATAGTTAAAAATCAATTTAAAGTTAAGGTTTTAAAAGCATAATGTCTTTTGAAGGATTGCATATTGATTTTAAATATAACTATCTAATTATATATGCATGGACTAAGTATGAAGTCAACTGCTTTGTAAATGCCAGGAGGCTATTTTTCAGTAATAGTTGAGATGCTTACGGGAAACTAGATTGCTGTATTGCTGGCTAAGAAAATGGCTTGTGAGGTTATTTACAAGTTTTGCCCCATGGTCACTGCCATACATCAATAATAGGTATTATTATAGACAAAGTCTAAGTGTTTTCTGCTTATAGAGCATTATAAATTCTGTTCAGAGTATTTTCTTTACATTTTTGCCATCATTCACTTTTCCTTTTTTGGCTGTGTTATTGCCAATAGAATTTAATGTAGTACATGGTTTCAATTGATAAAGATAATGATGTATGTCTATAAATTGCATTCACTGACTAGATTATAATTTTGCAGTTCCATTATGCCTATTGCCAGTAAAATTACTGTTTTTATAAGCTTTGTTTTCTAGACTTTGTGTTTTTTATATGTTTATATCAAGAAAAGCATAATCAAGAAGCATGTCTTTGCAAAATTTCAAATCGGTGATTGCTTTCACCACACAAAATAAAACAAGCTGGGAAATTTATAGAGAACTGATTTTATTTTTGCACCGAGGTAGTAGCAGTTTCGTGTAATGTAAATATGCTTGCATAGATGTTTCCTAGATGGATCCACAGGAATTACTTTATTTCACACTGAATAAAAATTAGTAGTTTTCCGTGTGAGCGAAAATGCTATTTGTATGTTGTTCTGATAATTTAGTAATGTTTACATTGCTTACTGTCGGTAAATTACATCATTTTGTGAGAAAGAAAGTACACATTTAGTAAATAGAATAGGTGCAAAATCTTTTTACTCCCATTATGTAAATGTTACATGTAGACATTTGTGTAAGTAGAATAAAGTAAATTGGTCATTTACAAATAAGACATCACGAAAAGCACGGTAGCAAAGAGTACATACATTGTCATTGTGCTTTCTTTTTTTTCTTTTGGTGTCTTCTACATTTTTTCCTGCACAGCCATGCCCATCCACACCTTTCCTGCCACAGATGTATTCACGGACACAAAAGGTGTGAGAAACCAGCCAGTTCACCTTTCCAAAGTGTGACTCCAGGACCCAGCTATTACCCAAAGACTTAAACTGAGCACCAAGGAAAGAGGTTGATGCAGGAAGCTTAAAATGCTGTGGGTTTCATTTCTGTACCATCAGTAACCTCCGTTTCATGATTCAACATTTGAGATGTGAATAATTTACAACAATAAAAGTGAGAGCGCATTTATGTGGATTAGAAGTAAATAATTTAGTTCTAAAATGCGGGATGCCCCTACTAATGAGAAACCATTGAGAGATCTTCAGCAGATGTCTTCAGTGGACTCTGCAAATGTGTGAAAGTTTATGATTTGAAAATTTGTTCCTTTATTTATTTATTTTTTTCTAGTTAGAAATTAAATAAGCACAGCCACGTGCATAGTGGAGAGAGGGGACAACAGAAGGAAAAATGCAGTTATGAGTTGGGGCACATTTTGATGGTGGACATGAGTGGCCTCATCTCTTGAATTATGATTTAAATGGTATTAACCTGTATGTGTTGATAAAGGGCAGATGATTCTCTAGGAATTTTTTTTTTTTTAACAAATAATGCATAAATTTTATTTCATTTAAATTGGACTCTTGCAGTGCATGATGGGGTAAGCTGAGGAGCGGTGTGACCATATTGACTTACCCAATGGAGAATTAGATAATTACTGCCAAATGCACTTGATAGAGTCAAAGTACCAGAATAGGATTACACTCCTTTTCAGACTTTGTGCAAGCGCATCCTTTTGGAAAATATAGCAGAATTCCAACTTCCATTCCTTTTTTTAAAGATTTTACTTTTAAGTAATCTCCACACCCAACGTGGGGCTCGAACTCACAACCCTGACGTCAAGAGTCGCTTGTTCTGCCAACCGAGCCAGCCAGGTACCCCTAAGTCCTATTCCTGATTTAATTATTTACCAGCCATGGGACCTTCAGCAAGTTCCTCAGCCTTCTTGAACTTTGCTTTCCATATTTATAAAAATGGGACTAAGAGTAGTACCTACTCATGTGGTGGTGGTGAAAGTTAAATTAGATGATACCCCAAGTGGAAACGCAAATTAAAACTACAGTGAGCCACCACCTCACACCTGCCAGAATGGCTGTATCAAAAAGACAAGAAATAACAAGTGTTGGCGAGGACATAGAGAAAAAGGAATCCTTGTGCACCGCTGGTGGGAACACACACTGGTGCAGCCACTGTGGAAGACAGTATAGAGGTGCCTCAAAAAATTAAAAATAGAACTACCCTATGATCCATCGATCGCACTACTGGGTATTTACCCCCAAAATTCAAAAACACTAATTCAAATGATCCCTGCACCCCATGTTTATAGCAGCATTGTTTACAACAGCCAAGATACGGAAGCAGCCCAAGTGTCGGTCAACAGGTGAAGGGATACGGAAGATTCAGTGTGTGTGTGTCGTACGCGTACACACACACACACACACACACACAAACACACACACACAAAACGGAATATTGTTCAGCCATAAAAAGAATGAAATCTTGCCATTTGCAAGGACGTGGATGGATCTAGAGAGCATAATGCTAAGTGAAATAAGCCAGCCAGAGAAAGACAAATACCTTATGACTTCACTCATACGTAGCATTTAAGAAACAAAACAAAGGAAAAGGAGCCAAGGAAAAAAAAGAAAACAGAGAAAGAGAGAGAGAGAGAAACCAGGAAACAGACTCTTAACTTTGAGAACAAACTGATGGTTACCAGAGGGGAGGTAGTGGGGGGATGAGTGAACTAGGTGATGGGGATTAAGGAGTGCACTTGTCGTGATGAGCACTGGGTATTGTATGGCAGTGTTCAGTCACTATATTGTACACCAGAAACTGACATAACACTGTATGTTAACTCTACTAGAATTAATTTTTTTTTAATTAAATTTTTTTGTTTTAAAAGAGGGGCACCTGGGTGGCTCAGTCAGTTAAACATCCGACTCTTGATTTTTGGTTTGGTTCATGATCTCACGGCTTGTGGGTTCGAGCCCCATGTCAGGCTCTGTGCTGGTGGTGCAGAACCTGCTGGGGATTCTCTCTCTCCCTCTCTCTCTGCCCCTCCCCCACTCACACATGCGTGCTCGCTCTCTCAAAATGAATAAATAAACATTTAAAAATTTTTTTAAAGAAATGCTAGGCTGGGATGGCAGCAGAGGAAGTCGTAAAAATTTGGCAAGTATCATATTTAGTTGTAAGTTGGCACCAACAAGAGCTACTGACTAACTGAGAGGAATGTGAGAGACAGGTAGGAGTCTAGGACACCTACATTTTGGTTTGAACAGCATGGAGTTGTCAACGACTAAGACGGTAAGGAAACAAATGGCATGTGCATATATGAGTAGCTGAATGTAGTGAGTCTGTGACACTATAACAATAAAATAACCAAAGTTATTGAGGACTTCGCCCACAAAAATGATGATACCCCCAGTGTTTAGCAACAAGGCTTAGTCTATGGTATTTAAGAACTGTTGGCTAGTATCCATTATTTTCACATAGTTAATTTTAATACTTTTCAAGAAGTTGTATGGAGGCCACAAACAAAGGCTTCGTAGAGATCTCATTCAGGTCCTCCGCTTTGCCACACATTAACCGTGTGGACTTGTGCGGATTCTTTTCTAAGCCTTGGTGTCCTCATCTGTGAAATAAGGATGATAATAACTGAGCATGAAACAACATACATATGGCACTTAACACAGTGCCGACCTTATAGTAATCCCTCAGAGAATTTATATGTGCCTGTGTGTATCTGTTTCTGTGTTAGATGATAATATGAGTACACTGGAACACACTATAGAAAGACTTGAAACAGCTTCTGTACCAGCACCCCAACCCGCAGTCCTTTGCTGGATGACCTCCTTCCAGAGTACCTACAATTCTCAATAGATTGGCTGTTCTGCTTCCCACCTCGCAGAAGCCCACCAGCAGCAGGCTGAAAGTGGAACAGGGGCTAGAAATTTGGGATACTTTGCCACACTTAGTAAGTGCTCAATAAATGTACTAACCTGAATTGAGGGATTTTTAACATAGTACAAAGGATGTTTAAAATGACTCCCCCTCCTTTCAAAGAAGACGAAGTACACATCCATTTACAAATCTTTATGTGTCAAAAGGCATGTAAATGTTACAGAAAGAGGAAAATTCCATGGAACCATTTAAATGAGGGTGCATGTATAGAAATCTTTTTCCTTAGAGATGTGGGCTAAGTGTGGAAATCGTTGCTATGATTACCTCCACTTTCCATTTCATCTGAAAGTAGAGACCTGGTATCAGCATTTTCTTTTTAATGATCTACTTCCACCTGTGTTACTGTCCTTAACTAACCTGTCCAGTGCCATTGGTCATGAGCATGAAGTCCTGCTGAGAGACTTGCTTCTGGAGAAAAGCCTGTCTTTCCTAGGTAAGTATTACTTACATTCTCTCTAGCCTGTATTATCTCCATGAGTGCTTAAATATATATTTTTAAAAATCTTCCACTTGCACTTACTATGTGCTAAAGGAAGAGAGAACGATGATGATTGATGCTGTGCACGTTATCTTTCATTGATTTAGAACTGAGCAGGAACTCGGTTACCTAATCCCTGTCTATACAGCACATGCACAGGCTTGCAATTAATATTTTATAGAATAAGTGGCTGAAAAAGTGCTTTAATATCTGTTGCAGTATTACTTTTGGTGTCATGAGGTATTAGCCATAATCTAGGCCTGATGAGCAAAAGAAACACAAGAAATATTGTCTCTAAGATGCTTTATATGTTAAAAAGAGTAGCTGGAAAAATTCATGTTGGGTATGTTTGTCTCATGTGTGGAATCGGATAGTTTTCCTTGAAAGCCAGATATTAAGGTTTTATTATTTTTATATGATAGATTTAGTGTGATCACCATACATGTAGTGTGATTTTTAAAAATATAACATGTATACATGGCCGTGTGTCTTTTCATGTGCCAATGTAGGATCCTTCTACAGATTGTTATTTTTTTCAACATGTGAAGCACTAAAAATAAGCTTTGAAGGGTATACATGTGATAACTGATCACAGAAACCATAAAGCACTCTACAGTGAATTAATTCCTCTTCTCCATTGTAAATGTGGTAATTTGTAAAGGTTCTATACAGACCCAAGTGTGCATTTTACACATCTGTTTGTATGTAGATATTTAAGTCTTCATAGTGTGGGGTGTTTTTTTAGGAAAAAAAAAAAATCACAGAATATTGGATTACACGATCTTTGTCCCAGAATGGACAAAGATTTGACCAAGTAAAGTCCATTAAATAGTCTTATGTCAAGCTGGGGAGGGATGTTGAAGACAAGCCTGCAAAAAGTCTGTTTTAAGTCTTAGTATTCAATATTTTTATTAATGAACTGGACAATGGAGTTGAATGTGTTATAAGGTTGTTGATAATTTTAAGATAGGAGATCTCATAAATATTCTTTAATAGGGGCTAAGGAAAGTTGATAAATTAGGACAATGGCCTCAAATTAATGAATTAAATTTCAATATGTAAAAGGAGCAAGGTTTTTCATGTAAGGACAGCTGAAATGTTCAGCCTAGTGAAAGGGTAAATTAGATAGAAATCACCTTTTAAAATCTAATAAAAAATATTGGAAGTAAAAGCATAAACTCATGGCTTAGGTTAAAAAATTAAATATGCATACAGATGTGTGTGTGTGTGTGTGTGTGTGTGTGTGTGTGTGTGTGTATAGCACCCATATTTCCTAGTTCTGTCCGTTGAAGATAACTACAAACAATGAAGAAACCATCTTACAGAAAAAATCTAATCAGACATAGACTATATAATGGCTCAGAACCCGTTGGAATGGATGACCCATGATGCATCATCATGACATACGTCTTAGAACTATGGAGTTCTGATAGTGTTATGAAGTATCTGATCACATTGATCACTCAGATAGTGGCCAATATAGCATGGCCAAATCTGTTTTACTGTTTTGAAGCCACCAGATTTTCAGGACTGCTTGGTATTACTCTTAGCACCATCTGCTTATGGGTAGTCAGGCCCTCAGCATCATTTCTTTGCTTAGCCTAGCTTTTCTCTGTTTCCTTCCTGAGAACTAGAAGACCCCAACAGGGAGGAAGAGCCAAGGCTTAACTGAGTTCCAGGTCCTTTGAGTCCCTTGGTTCTGGGAACTGTGTTAGACTGGTTTGACCTTGGCTAACAAAGACCATGCGTGCAGAAACATGGCCAAAGAGTCATTAGCACTTGCATACAAGTTCAGAATGGGGACTTAATATTGATGTGTCCCATCTAGTTCTCTGTGCTATAGGATCTAGAGATAATTATTTTATTGAAGCATACCCAAAGGTGATACTTAACTGATCTTTAAAATAAATGGGTTATGGAATGTTTAGCTGACTCCATGTAATGTTTTTAAGCATCTCCTTATCAGCATACAAAGAAGTTAATTTTATCTATGCACTTTAAGCATTTTAATGCTGAATTATTACATGTTTATTTACAGGTTAAAACATGAGAATTCAAAGCCTTGTGTGAAAGATTGTTATGGGCTGTTCTTTTACCTTGTAAATACCCCCTCACAGTGATTAATTAGATATAAAGTACTTTGCCAGGTAAACTTAGATAGATCATTTTATTTTTTTTAATGTAATTTTTTTGGAGAGAGAGAGAGCAAGCAGGGGAGAAGGAGGAGGGGAGAGAGAGAGAGAGAGAGAGAGAGAGAGAGATTCCCAAGCAGGCTCTACAGTATCAGTGCAGAGCCTGACATGGGGCTCCAACTCACGAACTATGAGGTCATGACCTGAGCCGAAATCCAGAGTCCGGATGCTTAACTAAGTCACCCAGGTGCCCCCATAGATCATCATTTTAAGTGAACTGGAGAAAAATATTGGTATATAAATAAGCCTCTAATCTGATGTTTTCTTGTTTATATGTATATACATCTTGAATTTTGTTGCAGAGACATTACAAACATGTTTGTTATACTTTGAATCTTCTATAAGCCAAAGTAAGGTCTCTCCCTCTCTTTCTCTCTTTCTCATTCTGTTGGTTTCTAATCTGACCAGTACTCTCAAAAGACAAGGATTCTTTATTTTACATGTTAACCCTCCTTAAGAATTATGACTTCCCCGAAACTTTTTATCCCATTTAAAATTTTCCACCCATTGTGCTCTATATGTAATTTTATAAAATATATATTATATCTGACCTTTTTAAAAATAAATAACCTTGGGAGCGCCTGGGTGGCTCAGTCGGTTAAGCATCTGACTTTGGCTCCGATCATGATCTCACGGGCTCAGTGCTGACAGCTCAGACCCTGGAGCCTTTTTTGGATTCTGTGTCTCCCTTTCTCTCTGCCCTTCCCCCACTTGCACTCTTTCACTCTCTCTTTCAAAAATAAATAAACATTAAATAAATAAATAAATACCCTTTCTCTGAACCCTAATAATTTTTTTACTTTCCTTGATCCATAATCACATACTGAGCAGTTGCTGTGGCACAGGATTTAACCCAGCACTATTGGAAAGAAAAAAAGAAGAGTCCTTTTCATTGAAGATTTGTGTATACTCATGGATTTATCCGATTTTATAGATTATCCATTTGCACTTCTACGGATAGGTACATTGTATTCAGAGAAATCAAAGTTGAATAAATGTTTACTTTTTCAAACTAAGAAATCTGTTTTATTCATACATTTATTCATTTATTCCAAAAACAAGTTACTGAGTCAGGTACTATCTTAGGAACTAGACATTAAATCAGGTGAAGTCCCTCCTTTCGTGAAGTTATGGTCTAATAGGGAGATAGGCTATAAGCAAATGAATACAGATAATTTCTAGCAATTCTTCAGAGTTCTTATAATTCTTTTATTATTCATGCATTCTTTTCAACCAATTTTTTAATTAATGTATTTTAAAGTTTAGTTTTTTGAGAGAGAGTGCGGGACACTCTCCTCTTTTGAGGAGAGACAGGGAGAGAGGGAGAGAGAGAATCTCAAGCAGGCTCTGCACCATCAGTGCAGAACCCGACATGGGGCTCGAACTCACGAACCATGAGATTGTGACCTGAGCCAAAATTAAGAGTCAGATGCTTAACCGGTTGAGCCACCCAGCGCCCCTTTTTCAACTAATTTTTGTTGAGCGTGATCTCTACGCAAGTTAGCGCGAAGATGATGATAAGCGTTCTGTATCCTCGGGTGCTCACAGTGATGTCACACAATACCACTTCCAACTCAATGAGAACATAGTTCCATCTCTTGGGCATCTTTGTAGGTATTCACTTGATTATACCGATAATGAAAATAAATGCATTCAAGGCTGTTGTCATGCTACTTCTATCAAACATTTGAAAGAAAGGTACAGATTATACTAAAACTCAAGAGCTACCCTTTACATAAGAAGAAAATGCTGCTGGCTCATAAGCTACTTTTCCTGAAGTGGTGATAGAATTTTACTTACTCACCTGCTCGTGTTCACCGTTGCCTTCCTGTCACCATGTGCTTCCAGGATGGCTAGTCGAGTTCATTAGCTTGGCTGCCTTACCACTACACTAACCACTCTTTGCTTTTGGTGGTTCGGCACACAGATGTCTTTTAAGTGCTTACTTTGGGCAGGCACCATTAGGAACACAGGAATAGAGGTTGAATCAAACATGGAGCCTGCCAGGAAAATTTTAGATAAGTTTAAGTTTCAGGTAAGTTCATGGCAGTTCTTTCCAAGGAGAGTTAATATAGAACTAACATTTATAGGTCAGCATTTAAAGTCTGAGAAGATCACGAAGAACCTGCTGCCCACTCCTAGGCTGGGAGGCACAAAGTGCCCTCCTTCGCTCTTTCTCCTTCTCTCCAGCTGCTTTTGGGGAGTGCTTTTCTTGCACGATCCCAATGTACCGCACTCTCCCCCTTTCCCTTTCTCTGTCCTCCCTCCATAAAAAACGGCGCCCCACCTTCCTTGGCTTTTCTCTCCCCCAGCTCACCTCCCCACACCACATACCTGCTGCTGAGTTGTGTGGCTCAAGTTATGCAGATTGTTGTGTTAATCCCCAGATCAGTTTCCTAGGCGTGCAAAATGGTTTGCTGATCTAGTTGCGTTTCAGGGACGAGGCAAGCCTAGGGTCTCCATGCTGCTCTGCCCTCGGAACTCCCCTCTCCTGGAAAGGCTTCACAGGGAGCCCTTCTTAAACTCTGGGTTGACCCAGCAAGCACTGTGATCATCCATATCCCCTCTGCTAAGGGTTTGTTCCATTTCAGATATCAACAAAATAGAAAGCCTATTTTAACTGCTGATAGAGATGTTTTGACTTTTATCTCTCAAATGATGAATAAGGCCATGTTTTGTTATTATTGCTTCCCCCTCCCCCACGCTCCCCGCCTCCTTTTCACAGGTAAAGGCAGGGGAGGAAAGGAAAATAGTGGGACAAGAGGCAGGGGAGGAAAGAAAAATAGTGAGAAGACAATAAGACTGTTTGCACTGTCAGGGGGCTATGAAAGAGCTTATACCAAAGACTGGAGACAAACTGTTCATCCCCCGTGGGCTGGCATGTCTCCAGGTCAGAGGGACTTTCATTAGTGGCTTCCGCAGCCACTGACTGGTGCAAATTCTTATTACGTTTGGCTTAATAAGGATAGCTCTGGAGATATTTTATTCTTTCCAGTGAATGTCGCCCTGGTAGTGGAAGCTAACAATTATTTTGACTGACACCTAAGAGGCATTTGCTTTATCCCCACCTCGCCCTCCCATGTTTGGGCTTGCCTTATGACAAACCAGCAGATTTTACGTGGGTGCTTTTCTAGCATTCGTGTATTACTCTGTGGGATTCCAGGAGGGTATAATCTGTAAAGCCAGGTAGGCTTAGTGAGGGATGTCCTTTGCTGTAAAAAAATTAGGATCTTTGTTTCTAAGAGTTCATCTGCTCCTGCTGCTTTATTCCCCACCTGAAGCAGTAATGCTCTGCTGGGGAAGTGATTATGATGTGACAAACGGGGGATTGTGACTTCAGGTGAAGAACCGGCAGCAGGAACAGATGAGATTTAGAGTACTAAGGTTGTGTTTTTGTGCAGATGTTAGCAGTAGAGAATAAGGGACTAGGAATAAAACACATGATTATCTAGGCTAAAGAGAACTGACCTGGTTGGGTATTTCATAAGGTATCAACTATTTAGGAGTGTCTGGGTGGTTCAGGCAGTCAAGTGTCCAACTCTTGATTTCGGCTCAGGTTATGGCCTCACGATCGAGCCCCTCGTTGGGCTCCAGGCATGGAGCCTGCTTAAGGTCCTCTCACTCCCTCTCCCTCCTCCCCTCCCCCATGCATGCACACATGCATGCTCTCTCTCTCTCTAAAAAAAAAAGAAAAAAGGTATCAACTATTTAAATTCCTAGCTCTCCAAAGGTTACAAAGTAAGATACAATTTTCAGAATAACAGGAATAGGATACTGGAGATGGGATATGGGGAATTGGGTCCTGTTCTTCCTTCCCGAGGAAATTGTTGGGATTCAGGATCATCTTATTCCCCTTATTAAATATGCTTGTGTGTGCTTCTCCCTGGGACCAAGGGAAGAGAACCGTGGACATACATATATGCTGCTAGAACACCACACGCTCCCTGGAGCTTTGACAACAGGTTACTCTGTGCACCTACTATATAGTAGTCTTTCTGCTCTGGGCCCTTCCCTTGCCGTGGCCCTGGTTAGATAACTCATGTCTGCTGCTTGTCTGCTACCCTGGCCACTGAAGAGATATTGGAACTCTTTTGGTTGTGACGAAAGTCTAATCGAAAAATTATATATACACACACACAAGGAGAACTTATTGGTTCAGCAGTATACTTGGAAAATCCAAAGGAGAGAAGTTTGTTTCTGGCGTGTGTAGAATCCAGAACACAGAAAATAATGTCATCAGCATCTCTTTTCTCCCTCTTATGTTCTGCTTTTTTAAGTGTTGGCTTCATTCTCAGGCAACAAAGATGATCCCTGGCAGTCACTAGTTTGTTTATTCCTTAGACTCGGAGAAAAGTTGTTGATTCTCTTTTGTCCCATAATGAATCTGAGGAAGGACTCTAATCAGCTAGTCTGGGTCAGGTGTCCACCCCTGAGGCTGATAGTTGGGGGTCACAGTACCGGTCACCAGAATCACATTGTAAGTAGGATGGAAGTCCCAAACAGGATGGGATGCAGGACAAAAACTCAAAACATCTCCACAGAAAATTAACTACAGGTTGGAGCGTTAGTCTCCATAAACCAAAGGCATTGAGAGTCAAATCTGATCCTGCTGTAGTAAGATTGGCTTCATGTGTGCGTGTGTGTGTGTGTGTGCATGCGTGTGTGTGTGTGTGTGTGTGTGTGTGTGTGTGTGTGTGTGTGTGTAGAAGATCCATTTTGTGACTCAGAACTGCTACTGTTCCTTTCTTCACCGAGATTGGTTCTGGGACAGATGGAACTGGCCCTGCAGAAGGCTCTAACATCAATGACTACAGCTAGCAGAGCTGGGGCAAAGGCTAATCATCCATTCCTTGGAATTTTGGAGTTGGAAAGTGTTCTAGTGCCCATCGAATGCCCCCTGTTCTGTTTGGAGGAAACTGGCCCCAGGCCATAGCCTGTGCCTTTCCAACCACTTGCCCTGTATTCTTTTTACTCTGCCATTCTGATTCGTCCCTTCTTTTGTGGCATTACACCAAAAGAATTTAGAATGTGGTGTAAAATATAGAAGACTTCTACTTTTGTTGTTCATATTCATATTGTCTGTCTCCACAGCCACCAGTCGGCAGGGACCAGCCTGCTCAGCTCCACTTTGCACTGTCCCAGCTTTGTGACCTCCCATTTGTCTCCTATCTTTAGGGCATTTCAATTTTCACTAGTATTGTCCCCTGAAGACATAAGCAAAGGACGAGGTCAGAGCAGTCAGTTGTATTCCTTAGTAGTAGCTTTGATAAGAGGCTTTGGGGGAAGAGGTTGAAACTAATGGCTGTAATGAAATTTTGGGTTCTCTAAAGATTTCATTTATCTGTGCTGTGGGTCTCCCCATGAAATGCATATCTGTTCTGTGTCTCTGTGCACATAGTTTGCATATCATAGTAACATCTATTACTGAAACCTTGCTGACTTCTTAAACTGGGTAGAAAACTGTGAAACTCTTTGAGAACATAAAAATATGGGATGGGGCAGGGGGCCCATAGCTCCAAGTATTGAATGAGAGTTTGTTGGGGGGGGGAAACACAAGAAAACAAAATGCGAGAATAGAAAAGATATCCATCAACACATACGAAAACTACAATATATCTTTTGCCCTTCTTCAATTTAGTAGAAATTTAATAGGTGTTAAAATTCTTTTTATCAAAGAATGTATTTTAGCCTAGCATTTTAGAAGCCTTTTGACAAATTCATAGATAAAAGGCCTGGTCAGAATGTTACTTTTCATTTTCAGGCGTTGTGAACTGGAATTTTGCATAATTTTCCTGGGAATAACTGTATTTCTTAACATTTTAAAGTCTTTTAATAAAACAAACAAAAGAAAACCTCTTACTTTTCCTTGGTACTCCTCATGCCCTTTTATGATTCTTAAGTATATGTTAACTAGTTTCAGATGTGTTTTGTTCTCTGACTCAAAATCAGCCCTTTATTTTAGAAAAAGAAATTGTGTAATTAGTACTTAATTGCTTTGGATATTTTGGGGCATTTAGAGGAGAGGGTAATTAAAAGGCCAGAGAAATTAAACTTTCACAGTGTTCTTTAAGTATGTGTAAATTCCTGTTTTAAATACCCTGCAAAGGCAGGCCTGACAACCTAAAAATAAATGAAGACCTGAGTTGCTTTTAAAAATTTAACCTCAGTTTTATCTGTGGATGCAGTTTCATTGATTTTTTTAAAATTTCAATTGGAGAGAGGACCACTGAAATGCTAGAAATCGAGAGATTATGTAGTTCATTTCCTTTTCAGGCACATGTAACCTAAATACTATCAGACAATGGCCATCACTTCTTCCGTGCTTTAAGATCTTCCAGCAGGAAAATAAGAATTTTTCCCCTACTTCATAAGTGTCACACATGATCAAATTTAATTAAAAGAGGTATATGGTCTGTTAGGACCAACTAGAATGTGGTTGAAGCAGGTTTTTACCTGTGTCTTTAGCTATCCAAGAGGCCTAGGTCTTGGTGAGTCATTTAACTCCTCTGGGCCATTTATATCATGTACAAATTGGAATACTGGACTAGTAATCTCTAAGACTTTTCAGGCTCAGAAATACTGTGGTTTGTGAGTCACACACATTATCTAAAAAATCCTGCATTTTGTGGATCTTGAGGCTAAGAAGGCTGCTTTAAGCAAGAATATTCTGTTAATTTTGATAGTGAATGCTTGAACTGTGACATTAAGCAACTCAGTAGTTATGAAATATATTGGGTATTTTTAACATGTACCTTAAATCTGAGCCTTACTTCCAATTTCCTATATTCACTGCATAAGATAGGTACACAGGATTGGAGGTTGATTTCATATTGATCTCCAACATTTTGGGAAGCTGTACTGAAAGTGCTGTTTTAAAACATTGTTATTCCTCTTTTTGGCCCTTTCTAGTTAATTTTATTCTTTTTTTTTTTTTTTCCCCACTCAAAGTATGAGGTTACTTAAACAGTCAGTTTTCCATTTGGGAAGTTCAAAGAATCTTAAGTAGCCATTTGGCTCCATTATGTACAAAGAGCTATAAGAACCTCGATGAAATGTATAATTCTCAAGGAAAATATAGATTGCAAAACTGACTGTAAAAGAGATAAAAATCTAAACAGATTGATAGCTATCAAAGAAATGGGAAAAGTAACCAAAGGGCTGCCCACCAGAGTAGCACCAGGCCCAGATTGTTTTCTGTGAGGAATTCTACCCATATTTTAAGGAATGGATAATTCCAATGTTATTTAAAATACTGTAGATCAAAGACAAAAGTAGAAAAACTTCCCATGAGTGTTAAGGAAAGGGAGGCAGTTCCTTCTTTGATGATCAAGATGAACCTCAGAGCAAACAGTTGGGACCAAGGATGAAAGATAGCAGTAAGAGGTATCAAATAAAACCTTGAACTTTGGGCCACATTTTTTTTTTTTTTTTTTTTTTTTTTTTTTTGTCTCTGTGTCTTGTTGATTAATGGAAAGTTAAATCAGGAGAGAAAATTATTAAGTCAGTCTAGTTAGGCTTTGTAGAAGGCATGGATATTCTTTAAAATGTACTTGTATTTTATTCAGTTTAGCTTTTTGAACATTAAATACAAAGCATATGTTGGTGGTAAGAGTGAGGCAATGAATAGGTTTTAAAAAATGAAAAGGAAACATTTCCCGTTCTCAGACTAGAGGCTTCATGCCCGGTCTATGGAAAATAGGGAGTAAGCACC
This sequence comes from Panthera pardus, assembly GCF_024362965.1. Lineage (NCBI taxonomy): Eukaryota > Metazoa > Chordata > Mammalia > Carnivora > Felidae > Panthera > Panthera pardus. Next base: position 58,547,840 of record NW_026526810.1, on the reverse strand, counting down.
ATAAGACAAGGGAAGGAAGAAAGAGTGAAGCAGAAGGGAAGCAATGTGGGCTGATGATTGAGCATAATCTCTAGATCATGGAGTTGGAACCATGACAAGATAGTCAGAATGTAAATCCATACCCAATGGTTTGGGTAATCTAGTGGTAAGGAATCTTTTTAGGCTGGGGGGCCAGGAAATGAGCATAAAGACCAGGAAATCAGGCCAGATGGATGGGGCTGACCTTAAAAATCTCCCCATAGGATGATCCATGATAGAAACTTCTCCTGGGGCCTAAACCAGGTGAAGAAGGCCACCTGCTCATAATGCTACTCCCTATTCTTGTGCTGTCATTTCCTCTGAACTTTGCCCACATCATTCTATGGGCAAAGTTAAAATAGGCAGAGAGGGAAAGGTTAATACCTGAGGTCCCTGGGTGGGGGAAAACACATATTTTGGAACAATGCTGGGAGCATTTGAAAACAGCAAACCCCCTCGGGCGTAAAGTTCCTCTTAAGAATGTAATAGACACCATCTACTCCCCCTCAGGATCTCCTCAGGAATTTGACAATCAAAATACCTAACTAAAAAAAGTATCCATAAAACTTACGTTACACAAGGGACAGTATGACCAGTTTGACTCCTCACACAATGGAGTCAAGCCAATCAGGAATGGACAACCTAGCACCTAGAGTTATTCAGCCAGTTAGGGTAGAACCTGAGAAGGAAGGAGGGGGAAGGGAAGGGGTGCTGACTAGAACCTTGTACAACAATGACCCTTGCCTAAAGTAGCAGACATTCATTTTCAAATGGCCCCTCTCTGTAAAGAGAGCTTTCCTTCTATTCTTACTTTCTAATCTTATACTCTAATAAACTTTTTCCTGCTGCTCATTTTGTGTCCACCTCTTCATTCTAAGCAGCGAGACAGCGAATCTCATGTATTGAGGTGAAAAATCCTGCAACAATTCTCTCTTCCTTTTTTGGGAAATCTAGGATGAAAGAAACAATGTGAAGGTTGAAACAGGAATGGTAAGGCAGTGAGACTTTAGTAAATAAAAGAATGGGGTAGAGACCCAATAAATAACATGGTATTTCAGACATGTGGAATAACCTCTTTACTCTCAATATATATATATGATATCACTAGTGGTGACACAGACTTCTAGAAGCTATCCTTTGGGTACAGTTACTATCGGATCAACTTCCTACTGAGAAGGCTGGGGCGGGGAGGGGGGGTGGTGGCGGAGAGGGGGAGAATGGAGTGAGAAAGTTCATGGTTACACTTGAAAGTTCTCCACTGAAAGATGGGAAGATTCTCTAGCCTCACCTGATGTTTTCTGCCCATGGTTTAGGGGTGTGTGTGTGTGTGTGTGTGTGTGTGTGTGTGTGTGTACTTTCACATTAAGTGACAGCGTTTCAATTGTAAGTATTGTGTTGGTAATTTTGGTGCAGTGAACAGGAGTGCAACATGTACCTCCAAAGGGGTTTTAATATGTGCATTTGGATTGGTTGGTGACCTTTGAAATTTTGTTTTGAGCTGCTGTCAGAAACATAATCATTTTTCTTTCTGAAACAGATTTTAACATCTGCAAAGGTTGATCAAGCTAGGATAGTTTTAATGAAATATTAATCTCTGTTTTTTAATGTCAACCCAGCTTTGAAAACTGTTCATCAGCTATAGTAACATCACCTCAAGGCACTTGAGTTGCTTTTAATAAATGTCTTTTCCAGTGAATATTCTTGTTGTGGCCAGTGTATCGAGAGGATAAAAATTTTTCCCAGTCTGGTTCATCTGCAGTCCAGTCTTCCAAATTCTCTTGTTTTTAAAGTAAAATTACTTAAATTTGTATTTTCTTATCTCAGTAGTTAAGATTTTTTATATTTCAAGGAGGGGAGATTGTTGTGAATTCTGGCATTAATCCTTCAAAGTCTGGATAAAGGACATTGGCTTTTAACAAAATTTAACTTAAATATCTAGTTTAAATATGTCTTGTCATTAAAAGGTTATTTACGTTTAAAATGCTGACCTTTCAAGATGTACACAAGAGTGTTCTAAAACAGAGTTTCTGAACATTGGCCATGAAACCACTGTCTTGGGCTGACAAATGGATTGGAAATAAGCTACCCAACACTGGGAATGGGCCATTAATTTTAATCAAAGGTGATGCAGAAAGGCGAATGGGATGCATGACAATGTCAACAGCCCAGTAGGTGTTAAGAGACCACACAGCCTTCCTTGTTACTTGGTTGGGCCATTAGTTGAGGTTGGGTGAAGACAGAAAGCCATGTCTGGAATTGAATGACCAGGTCACTCCAAAATCTAATGGAGAACTCTTCATTTCAGAAATCACATTGTAATGCCATTAGAAGTCAAGGACAGCATTTAGAAAATATTGGAAGTTTTTTTTTTTTTTTTTTTAAACCAAGCACCTTTCTAGTTTTTTCCAACTTTCTCAAGCCCCCTGTTTTCCTGCTTCCCTTCCTTCTGAATGGATCATTGATATTTACAGAGGATCAAGAAATCGAACAGACTTACAAAAAAAATCTCAAAGCCTGTTTGCTTTTCAGAATTACATATTGTTAGTTGTAAAACTCTGTTAAATGCCAGAAACAATAGCATACCAAAGGAATTAAGCAGGGCAATTAATTCTCTGTAGTGATCTTATTGTCCTTGTCCCTTTCTGTGTTCTTGTGTGTAGGGATAGTTTTACTAATTGAAACTAAACTTTCTTAATTGCTCTAATGAAAACATTTGCTTTATAATTGTAAAGGCCACTGTGCTTGTGCCTCACTGTAAATTGCCAATATTGGCTGATAGCATTAGTGATATTCATAGTGGTGAAAGCCTTTTCTTTTAATCAGTAAGTATATTTCATTATTTTGAGTATTTTCAATTACAAAAAAGGTAGCAGATGACAGCTTGAATTAATGATATTTATAATAAAGACATAAAAATGCAGAAGGGACAAAGAGGCATTTTTTTTAATCTATGCTTCAGGTTTGTTAAGAAAGTTCATTTATTCTGACACTGCATTGCATGCCTAAGAAAGATATGTATGACTGCATTAGTAATTTTTATACATTTTTAAGAAAAAAAAAGCAATTATATTGCTGTCTTGTTAATGGAACACTGTTAGAAGTAACAGTATTTGTTTTTCCTGTAGATGAAGATCAGCTCCGTGCCAAGGGTTATGACAAAACACCAGACTTTATTTTACAAGTTCCAGTTGGTAAGTCCTTAAACTCTCTTCTGCATTTTTTTTTATAGAGAAAGGGGGTGTGTTTCCTCTGTAGACTTTTTGTTTTGTTTTTTACTTTTTGTTAATATTAGCAAATGTAGCCAGAGTAGATTAGCTTTAAATGGGTGAAATTGTTGGAAAGGATTGTTTTACAATTACAGACAATAATAGATTCAGAAGAAATCTCTGCCTTGAAAACGTTTACCTCAATTTGGGAACTAAGCATATCCTCTGAAGACATTTGGGGTGCCATTTTCAAGTCATCTCTCTCAATTCTGAATTTTTCCACGTGGTTCTGTTGAGAAGCCAGGCTGGCTTGCTTTGGTTTGCTTTCCCGTTACTTGCCCACTTACAGAGGCAGTGTCAAAGTAGGAGAGGGGCTTTCGAAGAGGATGATGTAAATCAAAGGGATATGATTATTGCATTAATGTTCCTCATAAGGAACACATACGATGTGTTGTTTTCTAATTACATCCGTAGATGACAGTGAGGGCTAAGCCTCCGCTTGCTAATTTGAAGTACAGAGAGGCCTAGACAGAGTTCAGTATTTTCAGTTTTCCCTTCTCTTTGCTCTGTATTAGTAATGCTTTGTCCCTTAGCTGTAGAAGGGCACATAATTCACTGGATTGAAAGCAAAGCCTCATTTGGTGATGAATGTAGCCACCATGCCTACCTGCATGACCAGTTCTGGAGCTACTGGAATAGGTAAGGTCCCATTATTTTTCTCTTAAGATAAACGATACTCAGCTGAAATCTCATTAGAAAAAATATTTTGTTTAGCTGGTAAAAATGCTCGTAGCCTTTGTTTCTGGTAAGTACAGAGACTTGATTAATGTATTCATTTCAGATAATTTAAACTTCTCTGCTTTCATAATGTTGCTTCATTTTTTAAAAGTAAAAATCTCTGCATAAGGTCAAAATTAGTATATACTCCCACATTCCATTTTATAGTGATAATATTGGCATCACTAAAACCAGAAGTAATAAGATATGGGGCATATTACGATATCGACACTAACTTTTTTTCTTTTTGATGTGAAATTTATGCATACTCTCAGACCTTTAAAAATACCTTACCCTTAGCTCTGTGAGGATAGTGTACAAATGATGTGAAAGATCAAAATGATTTACCTTCCAACAGAAAACAGTTTACCTACCAACTTCAAGGCATGGAAATCTTAGTGATTAAGGGAAAAGGTCGGAGGGTCGGAGGGGAGGATGCTTTTGTTATTGAATACCCACCGTTCAATATGTGCCTGGGCCTCCACATTCTCTGTTAATCTTCACAAGGAAGTTACTTCTCCTACTTTATACATAACTGATTCTCAGAGAGAAAGTATATGCCTTACAGTTAGTTATCATGCATTTGTCTTTCTCACTCCCAAACCCATGCCCTCTCCAGCGCCTCTCTGTAGTCATTTATAGTACCACTGTTGAAACGTTGGCTTTTTCTAGTATTGAAGTCCCAAGTTTTCACACCACACATTTCCCCCCCCCTTAGAACAGGAGGTAGGGCAAGCAGTAACCTTCCTAGATTAACTCTGTTCCTCAGTCACTGGCCAAGAATACAGTAAGACAACGACACTGGCCCAGATCATTAAGGAATGAGACAGTAACATCTGTGGACAATAGTCTTGTCCTGGGGAAGAAAACAAAACAAAACAAAACAGTGACAGGCTACAGAATTTGGTATCATATTGTTACTCAGCTTTACGAAAGGCCAGCAGACCTCGTCCGTGACAGCTGTGCTAAACTAAGCCCACTTTTTGCCATGGTAACAATGATCATGACAAAATGCTGAATGTAATGGCTTTCTTGATTTTCTTGTGTAATTGTGCGTAGCATCCGAGCTTTACTTTACAGGGATGGAGGAGGAAAGTGCAAAATGTTTTAGAAATCAATGCTGCTTCAGCGTTCCCTGTCTTTTATTCAGCCATTATTCAAATTAGTAGTAATGTGGCAAATTGAATTTTAGATTTTTAGCAATTTTCTGAGTTCGAAATAGTAAAGAAAGAATCATCTTTGATGCTATAGGGAAAGCAATGGCAAGAAAATCAAATTGTGTAAGTTTAGTTTGCTAAAGCATTTTTAAAAACTGATAAAATCATTATGCACGGAGACCGTGTCCCCACTTTGGTGCTGGTCAAGCCTTTCATGGGGAACAATTACAAATTGAATTCCAAAGAGTAGAGCTTGCTTAAAAATTCCAAAATCATATTTTCTTTCTAAAATAACTCTACATGTATTGAGTGCCTACTGTGTACCTAGCACTCTCTATTTTAGAGGCTGGTTAAATAATCTAGTCAGTAATCAGCCTTCTATACATTGTTGACCTGGCTGGAGGACATGTGAGCTATAGATAATTTAATACAGTTGCCTTTGGACTGGATTTTAGATTATTCTGCTGTGTGCTACTTTTTCTATTTCAGTGATGCTTTACTTACATGATTATTGGTTTACATTCCCTAACCATTTTCTTTGAATATACACCAGCTACTGGGCATGATTCATTTAGGGCATATTGTGTGATAAAGGAAAAGTAGCCCTTGGTTTTGAATCATTCTAGGTCATCCAAGGAGAAAATACTCTACACAGAATTCAGTAGTTTTACCAAATGTCTGCGGAGAGGCCAAGAAATGGAAGTAGTGGTGACATCCAAAATGGAACACAGAGGCATTGACTTGGACATAAAATTTTGATTATAACAGTGACACAAACTCACCAGTGATAGGGCATTTTGACTTAGCCCATTTATGAAAGTATGGAATCCTACTCTTTATATTTAGCCTCAACATAACTCACATACTAGTTGCTAAAATTGTTGAGAGTGGAAAAAATCATCTCTCCCACCTGTGGATAGCCTTTCAAGGAGGCTGTTGGTTGGTTGGCATTTGGGTTAATTGCTTCATTTGTATAAGCAGCCTCTAGTTAACATACGCACTGTTATCAAATTGTCACTTTTTTATGTATGTATGTATGTATGTATGTTTATTCATTTTGAGAAAGAGAGGGGAGAGAGCTTTACGAGCCAGGGAGGGGCTGAGACAGAGAGAAAAAGAGAGTTGGGGGTGGGGGGAGAGGGAAACAGAATCCCAAGCAGGCTCCATACTCAGCACGGAGCCTAAAGTGGGACTCGATCCCACGGAACCACGAATTCATGACCTGAGCAGAAATCAAGAGTCTGAAGCTTAACTGACTGACCCACCCAGCACCCCTGTCACACTATTTTTAGATTAAACGTCGGATTTTATAAGAAGACTGTTCAATTAATATTTGTAGAATTGTGACCTTGTATAAGCCCTTTTTCTCACATAAGTAATTACAGAGCCCTTAGTTCTTAGCTTAATGTTTCTAAAAGAGTTTTCTTTTTTTATATAAGTTGCTATTCTTACTCATTCTTTCAGCACCTTTTGACAATGTTGATCATACCCTGTGTCTTTATTAAAATGTCTTTTCTTGACTTCCAAGAGGTACTCTAGTGGGTTGCTTCCTACCATTCCAGCAGCATACTCTGTCTGCTTTGCTGGCTTTTCCTCCTCCCAGCTCCGTGGGAAGAGGGCCCTGGAATTCAGTGCTCACCCCTCTTCCCTTTGCCCTCTACATTCACTCCTGCATGCTCCCTTGGAGATCTCATCGGAGACTATGGTTTTATATACCACCTCTATAATAGTATCTCCTAATTCTTGCTCCCAGTCCTAATATTTCCTCTGAGTACAAATTTGTCTCTGCAACTGTCTGTTCATGTCTCCTCTTGGATATCTAATGGCTATTTCAGACTTAACAGGTCTGACGTTAAGCCTTTGATTTGCCTCCTCAGGCTCATTGCTTCCCCCGATTCCTCCCAAGATCAATTAATGGCATCACAGTTTGCCCAAGTTGCTCAAGCCAAAGACCTAACCCATCACCAGCCTACCCAAAAGTCCTCAGCTCCATCTTTGCCATATCTCCAATCATGCCGCAGCATCACCTTCTTACTTGGCATCACCTCGCTGTCTGTCATCACCTCTTGGACGGTTGCTGGAGCTTCCAAAGTGGTTTCCATACATTAACTGTTACCGTCCTATAGTCCGTTTTTCCTACCCTAGCTAGAGTGACTGTTGGGTAATACAAATCAGATTGTGTTGCTTCCTGCTCAAAACTCCTCAGTGGCTTCCCGTCATGTTTAAAATAAAACCCGAACTCTTTCACATGACATTCAGAGCCCTGCATGATCTGGCCCTCCACCACCCCCAGTTATTTGAACATCTACCTCTCTCTCTCTCTCTCCCTCTCCCCTCAACTAAGGCTCCCTCTCCCTCTTAGACTTCTGGGGCCACACTGGCTTTCTGGGCCTTCCTTAAATCTACACTGCTGATTTCTACTTCAGAACTCTTACTCTGGCTAATTTGTCTGCTTGGAGTTTTCTTCATTTGAATCTCCACATGGTAAACTTTTCACACCATTCAGGTGTCTGCCCACATTTCCCCTCCTCAGGGAAACCTTCCCTGACCACTCAGTCTAAAAGGCCTCACTTAAGTCATCTCTCCCTTCTCACTTAGTTGGACCTTTGTTCCTAATATTTATCCCTTTCTGAGGGAAAGAATAAACATTTAAATAAGCATCAATTTGTTTGAATACAAGCCTGTATTAAAGGGGTTTTCCTTTTGTATGGCTATATGTAGTATGCCCCTCATTCCTTTGTAATCAAAGCTTCAGATATTTTCCCCGGTTTAATTAACCTCAGAAAAATCTGAATTTCGAATGCCATCACCTTCCCTGAAGCCAAAGATATTGAGTACAGAACATAAGCTGCCTCTCCCATGAGCAGGCCCCTATCCCAGGTATGAACCTTGATTAAATAACTCCTCAAGCTGCAAGTCTCTACTTCTGTGGAGTTAAAGGAAATAAAAAAGGCCTCTGAGAAGCAGCATCTGGACCATAATACAGCCCCAAATTCTATAAGACTATATATACAATTGTATAGAAAATACATACAGGGGCGCCTGGGTGGCTCAGTCGGTTAAGCGTCTGACTTCGGCTCAGGTCACGATCTCGCAGTCCGTGAGTTCGAGCCCCGCGTCGGGCTCTGTGCTGACTGCTCAGAGCCTGGAGCCTGTTTCAGATTCTGTGTCTCCCTCTCTCTCTGACCCTCCCCCGTTCATGCTCTGTCTCTCTCTGTCTCAAAAATAAATAAAAACGTTAAAAAAATTTTTTGTTTTAATTAAAAAAAAAAAAAGAAAATACATACATGTTGGGTGCCTGGGTGGCTCAGTTGGTTAAGCACCGCCTTCAGCTCAAGTCATGATCCCGGTTCGTGAGTTCGAGCCCCACACTGGGCTTTCTCTGCTGTCAGCACACAGCCCACTTTGGATCCTAGTCCCTTCTCTCTGCCCCTCCCCCACTCCCCCACTCGTATGTTCTCTCTCTCTCTCTCTCTCTCAAAAATAAAAGTTTAAATTTTTTTTAACTTAAAAAAAATACACGCATATTTACACACATACACACAGATATCCCATATACATACGATTATAAATATAAATTGTATAAAAACCATACTTCCTTATGCAATCAATACCCCAATAACCTTTCCATTCTACTTCTATAGTCAAAAAGTGACTTCCTTGACAATTTGGCCAGTATTACTAAGTATATTTTCATATTCTGGTGGTGACAGGTTAAAAAAAAAAAAAGAAAAGAAAATAAAAACCAATTCTATAATCTGAGTCCAAATTACATGCGTGGGTTCTGTATATACACGTGGCCTTTCAGAGACATAGGAGTAGACACCCTGTGCTCACTTTTAGTGTTTGGAGATAAAGTGGGTCCGTCTGAATGAAAATTTTAAGTGATGCTAAATATCAAAGATCTGCCAGCAGCTAAGGCAGCACGTGAACAGTGCCCAACAACTCCTGATCAAGAAGGTGGGAACCCCAACCACAAGTTCAGCCCTGCCATCTGCCATTCTGGACACACTCTGGCACACTGTCACCAGTGGCATCTATTACAAACTACAGTGCACTTTGCATGTATTACCTCTTTATTTCTCTCAAAGAGGATCGAAACTTACTGACTGGCAAGGACAAGTCAAAGTTTTGTTTCAACATGATTTTCCAGTGTAGTGATCCTTGAAACGATGGGAGGAATCTCTCCTGTTCTTGAGTTTGAATCCAGGCTATGCCACTTTCCAGTCCCATGACTAGGAATGACTTGCTTAACCCTCCTGAGTCTTTGTTTTCTCCAATAAAATGTCAGTAATCCCATCTTGACCATGTCGTGATGAAGACCAGTTATTTAATACACATATGCCACTTTTTAAAAACTTTTTTTTAATGTTTTTATTTATTTTTGAGAGAGACACAAAGAACTAGTGAGGGATGGGCAGAGAGAGAGAGAGACACACAGATTCCGAAGCAGGCTCCAGGCTCTGAGCTGTCAGCACAGAGCCCAACGTGGGGCTTGAATTCACAAATTGTGAGATCATGACCTGAGCTGAAGTCGGACGCTTAACCTACTGAGCCACCCAGGCGCCCCACACATATGGCACTTTTGAAGCACCTAGTGGTCAACAAATATTCATTCCTGTGTCTCTTTTTCCTGTATATCACTGTCTGATGGAATTTAAAAGTGTTCCGAGTGGACATTTGTATTTACTTTCTCTGCCAGATAAACTCCTCTTCAGCTATTCAGCTTGGCTGACGTGTCTTTGGGAAACCTTCCTGCATTCCAGGGTTGGGTTTAGTACCCACCCTGCATTCTGCTGCTAAGTTCATAGCATGTGTCAACTATTGAAATTTCTTGTTGACTTGTCACCTTCCTCCAGTTAATATTGAGTTTCATCTTATCTCTATGTTTTATCTGCCATCAAAATGCCCAGAATCTGGTGGAATGCCTGGCTGGTGGTGGTGCCAATAGGTGGTCAGTAGATATTTATTTGACCAAATGAATGTATGGGTGAATTTTTTGGTGCATGGCCGACGATAACATTTTGAATCCTCCATTAAGGATTTTCAGATACTGTGACATTATACCACAATAGGGCCCAATTTTTTTTTTCTTTGAGAATGCCACTCTAAGAACTGAGAAAAATGCCTCATTTTTTAAAAAAAGCTTTTCCAGACTTTTCAGATGTATAGATTTTCTCAGATCTATTTCGTCAACTACAGCGTATTTACGTAAGGAGTTTTAAAATAGAACACAACTGATAACTAAAAGGCAAACACATATTATAAAGTTTTCTAGATAAATATTTATAATCTCATTACTTGCTTTCACAAAACTTGAACCAAATCTCTCATTTGAGATTTGACATGGAATGCCTTAAGAATCCTGAGCAGAAGATACTTTGTGGTTTCTTTAGGGGATACATAAAACTTGGGCCCACCCTACATTCCAGTGGCTCGGGGCAAGAGTACATATGGAGCCCTGTATACCATGAGCCTGAGGATTTAAGGTTGTATATCAAGTTAACAAACAATAAAGTGTATTTTGTCCTATAGGAAGATTTGCATTAAGAATTCCCAGCCTCCGTGGAGATCCAGACTGCATATGACAATGGTGGCATCGTTGGTCCCGCTGCATAGTTCACCTCTCTTGTTTTCCTACCCTTGGCCCAGTCCTACCTGTGGGAAACTGTCAAGCACACTGCATTCTGCACATCCAGTGCCGTGCACATTCCCGCAAACCACTGCCCTTGGCATCTTTCAGGGCAGAGATAGACACTCTGGTGGTCCGCCACCTTATCAGTCAGATGAACCCGAGAGAGAGGGCTATGCAGGCCTTGGGGGTGGTCTCATGGCTAGTTGATCAGGAATTTGTCAGGTCCATGGTGCATGAAGTGTGGCCTAGAAAGAGATTGGGGGAATAGACATCAAGTGAGGGATGTCCCCTTGGTCCTGAAGACTCCTTACCCCACGGGTTAAGATATAACCATAGGGTTCCAGAGCAGAATCCGCTCAAGTTCTGGGCCAGGCCATGAACCCTTCTTGAATGATTCTAAAGAACAGTATCAAAGGAAGAAAATATGTGTATTTTCCAAAGTCATTTCTTGTACTGGTGTTAGGAAATAGGGGAAATGAGCACCAGAGGCAATATGGTCTTGATCACATTTATGTATCACTGAAAAGATTGAAAGCTGAGTTCCATATGTCAGATTTTTGAATCGTTGGCTCCACAGAGTCTACTCTTCTGGAGGCAATGCTAAGCTAATACCTTCTGCCACAAGAATTGATCTGACTGTAGTTCTTACCTCTAAGTATATTTTAAAGATTGGTGATTATAGTCTATGGTTTAGCTGTTGCTTTCTCTGGTCTGTGCTACCTTGACAGGTGAGGCATTTTGAATGGGGCTGCCCACCGTTAGACTTAAAGGAAGGTACTTTTCAGAGGAGGGCTAAAGTTTTTCCTGTATTGAGATACTTCCAGGAAGCCTGCAATTAGCCAAATCACCGATTTCCAGTTATTTCAGTCCTGTTAAAAACAAGGCTGAGCACATCTGTCTTAAGTTGGATGTGCCTCAGCCGCAGAAGCTCTTGTAAACCTTCAATTACAGCAGCCTCGGAAGGCACTCCTGCCGTATACTAACAAGTAGTCCATCAGCGACAAGAGACAGATCGACTAATAATTAGCAAAAGCACTGAAGCGGGCTCCTCTAAAGGTAAAATATAATAATTTGCTTTTCCAACTCTCATAGTGGGGATGGTCGTGAGATATTGATGTTCTGTTGTTCCACACAAATACTTGACACTGTTATTAGCTGGAGAAACCTTGAAATGTTTCAAAAGGACGAAAGATGTGTCTGCCGTGTATATAGGACTTTTATAAGAATGATTTCTCTCGTCACCTCTTTTTCTGCATTTGGAGAGGGAAATGCAAGAATTTTCCCCCACCAAGGAATACATATTTTCTGCTGTTGTTGTTTTTCAATGTTGACTTAATACGAAACTGAATGAGAAATAGAAATGTTTCTTAGGCTTTTCAAGTGATACTTGCAATAAAGAGACAGTTGTTTAAAAAAAACTGGAATGGGTTGAAGGAATAAAGAGAAAGAAAATAGACATATAAGGAAATATCAATGAATTATGGTTTCTCAGGAAGCTGTCTTTCTGGTTACTGTCTTCAAGCATGCACAAGATTTTTTTGTGGAGGAGGGGGTGTTGGCGGGTGGCCAGTGTATAGAGAGAGCATATTGACCAGTTTTCCAAAATCAGGGTACCAAAAAATTGTTGAAAGGATGACTCCTCCTGCTGACCCACTATGATAAAATTAGTATGAGTCACATATGGTTCAGAAAAGTTACCCCACACCAAACTCACAAGCAAATGATTGGGTGGTCATTCCAAGGATGGAAACACAACCATTATGATCATCCAGAGAGAGTGAGGGAAGCATAATAGAGACGCTGCCAGTAGGGAGTGACTCAGGAGCATGGATAGAGTCAGAAGCCCAAGAATCCATTTCTGAGATTCATTCTAGAATATTGGAGAGCAGGTTGAAACTGATGCTAAAATGGCTCAAGGATCTAGGTCAGTGATTCTCAAGTGTCACCGTGTATTGAAATCACATGAGGGGCATTTTAAAATACTGATGTGGGCCAGGACACCTGGGTGGCTCAGTTGGTTAAGCATCCAACTTCGGCCCAGGTCATGATCCTGCGCTTCATGGATTCGAGTCCCACGTCAGGCTCTGTGCTGACAGCTCGGAGCTCAGAGCCTGAAGCCTGCTTCAGATTCTGTGTCTCCCTCTCTCTCTGCCCCTCCCCTGCTTGCACTCTGTCTACCAAAAATAAATAAATGTTTAAAAAATTTTTTAAAAAGTAAAATACTGATGTGGGCCTTCTCCCTGGAGAACTGATTTAAGTGATGCTGGGTAGAACCTAGACTTGAGAGTTTTTCTTTTCTTTGGAAAACTTGAGGCGATCATGCTAATCTACATGCAGCACTGATGGTAAATTCTTTACCTAGCCTTGATTTGCCAGCCAGCCCTCGCATTCGTAGCCTGTCTGCTTTCAAACAGTCTTGATAAGAAAAATAAAGCTTTAAGAAATAAAGGTTCGGGGCGCCTGGGTGGCTCAGTCGGTTAGGCCTCCAACTTCAGCTCAGGTCATGATCTCACAGTTTGTGGGTTCGAGCCCCACGTCAGGCTCTGTGCCTGGAGCCTGCTTCAGATTCTGTGTCTCACTTTCTCTCTCTTACCCTCCACTCACACTCTCTCTCTTTCTCTCAAAAATAACTAAACATTTAAATAAGTAAGTAAATAAATAAATAAATAAATAAATAAATACATAAATAAATACATAAATAAGAAATAAAGTTCAGGTCAGCAAATGTTTCACAGGCACTATGTCAGTCAGTAAGGACCCAACCTGCTTTTGTGGAGCTTATAGTAGGGGTTATGGTAAGGCCTGAGGCAGTAAACCACAGGGACAGCACCTGAATCCACATCCCCCTCTGAATTCACACCTGGGTGCTTTCTGCTCCACCAGGCAGTTTCCTGTCAGTCGTGGTGATAAATCTGTTAGTAAAGGCTACTTTACTCAGTTAATGGGTTTGCGGAGCTGAACTGAAAAGCTCTCCGGCATATGTGGTTTAGATTATTTACCTTCATGAGGTTCGAGAAAAATAGGCCACATGTTCTCCATTGCTTTCTCAAGAGCCCTTATTCTGTATTCAAAGCGTGTATCTGTAGGATTATTATGAAAGCCTGTCAGGGGTGCCTGGGTGGCTCATTTGGTTCAGGTCCAACTTCGGCTCAGGTCATGATTTTACGGTTTGTGTGTTCAAGGTCCGCGTCGGGCTCTGTGCTGACAGCTCAGAGCCTGGAGCCTGCTTCAGATTCTGTGTCTCCCTCTCTCTCTGCCCCTCCCCCCACTCACATGCCCTCTCTTTCTCTCTCTCTCTCTCTCTCTCTCTCTCAAAACTAAACATTAAAAAAAATTTTTTTAATAAATAAAGAAATAAAAGCCTGTCACATATACTACTACACCCAGAATATAATTAACCCCTAAGTTACTGGATTTGAAGCCCGCTGAATCAGTGAAGTCATTTTGTATACGGTTCAGATTCACAAATTCTGACTGAACTGTCTAAAAACCAGTCTGAATCCAAAGAGAAGTGGACTGTGGAACATTTGATAAGAAATACATGTTTTTGTTTTAAATGGAGTTCATGTTTTGTTTTGCTTTTCTGAATTGTAGTTGGTTGCACATAAAAAGTAAGTCTATTTTAATAAATAAGTTTTAAAAATAGCTTTATGGATGGGGAGGGTGGGTGATGGGTATTGAGGAGGGCACCTTTTGGCATGAGCACTGGGTGTTGTATGGAAACCAATTTGACAATAAATTTCATATATTAAAAAAAAAAGAAATCATTGCATTTATATATATCAGTAACACAGAAAAAATTTAAGAAAAAGATACTATTTAAAGGAATACAAAAAATCCAAATACCTAACTCTATGTGCAAGAAGTCTATGTAGAAAATTGTAAAATATCTTTTAGTGGAATTAAATGAAACCCATCAGTACTGAAAAAAAAAATAGCTTTATGGAGATACAATCGACATTATAAACTGCATATATTGAAAGTATACAATTTGACCAGTTTTGACACATGTGTATATAAATTCATAAAATTATCACCATGGTGTGGATACTAAGCATACCTACCACCCCAAAAGTTCCATGTGCCCTTGAGAATCCTCTTTCTCAACTCCTTCACTTCTCTCTGCACCCAGGCAAACACTAATCTGACTTCTTCACTATACATTATTTTGCATTTTCTAGTGTTTTCTGTAAATGGAATCATAGCATGTACTCTCTGTCGGGCCTTTTTTTTTTTTTTTGGCTGAGAAATATTCACTTGCATAGCTATACGACTGTTTGTCCATTCACCTATTGACTTAATATTTAAGTTGTTTCTATTTCTTGCTATTGGTAATAAAGCTCCTTTGAATAGTCATGTAAAAATATTTGTATGGTTTCATGTCTCTTAGCCAAATACCTACGAATTAAATGGATAGGACATACAGTAAGTATATGTTTCTACCTGTTTGCAAAATAATAGTTTCGGGCATTCCTCAACTTCCTCACCACTTGGTGTGTTCAGTCTTTTTAACTTCAGGCTGTCTTAAGAGTTTTGTGTTAGTGCCTCAGTGTGACCTTAATTTGCATTACTATAATGACTAATATTGAAAATCTTTCTGCATCCTTATTTGCTACCTTTCTTCTTTGGGGAAATGTCTGTTCAAGTCTTTGGCTAATTTTTCAAGTTGTTTCCTTATTGTGTTTTGGTAGTTTAAAAATAATATTCTGGGTATGAGTCTTTTATCAGATGTGTGATCAGATATGAAGTATTGTCTCCTGCTCTGGGGCTTGTCTTTTCATTCTCTTAACAGTGGCTTTCAATTTAATTTTAATAAAATCCAGTTTAACCATTTTTCTTTTATGGACTATGCCTTTGATGTTATATCTAGAAAATTTTAAAGATTCAAAGATCTAAAGAACTCACAGGGATGTCTGGCTGGCTCAGCTGGTGGTGCATGTAACTCTTGATCTCGGGGTTGTAAGTTCGAGTCCCACATTGGATGAAGAGAATGCATAAAATTTAAAAAAAAATCTTTTGAAAAAATAAAAAATCGCAAAGATCTTCCCCTTTTTTCTAAAAGATTTATTTTTAGATTTATATTTAGGTCTAGCATCCATTTTCAGTTAATTTTTATATATGGTATGACACATGGATCAAAGTTTGTTTTCTAGCGTATGGATATCTAATTGTTTCAGAACCTTTTGTTGTAAAGACTATGCATTTTCAACTACACAGCCATTGCACATTTGTCAAAAATCAATTAATCATTTATATGTCGACCTTTTTCTAATTCTCTGTTTTGTTCCATTGATCAGTTTGCCTATACCAATTCTATACTATCTTGATTACTAAAGCATTATATTTTGGAACCTGTGTAAGTCCTCCAATTTTATTTTTCATTTTCAAAGTTATTTTTGTCTATTCTGTGTCCTTTGCATTACCATATAAATTTTAGAATCAGCTTATAAATCTCCCCTAAAAAAGTCTACTGGGATTCTGATTGAGATTACATTGAATTCAGAGGTCCATTTGGGAAGAAGTTATATCTTAAGAATATTGAGTCTTCTGATCAATAATCATGGTATCTCTCCCAATTATTTAGGTTTTTAATATTTTTCTCAGAAATGCCCTATAGTTTTCAGTGTACAAATCTCTCACATTTTCATTAGATTGAACCGTATGTATTTTATATTGCTTGATTCTATTAAAAGTGGTAGTTTTCATTTCAATCTCCCAATTAAAATGGAAGTTGATCTTGTATGTTGATCTTACATCCTCCAACTTTGTAAAAGTCATTCTAATACTTTACTTTTTTGGTAGATTCCAGAGGATTTTCTACGTATACATCCATGTCATTTGTACATAAAGACAATTACACTTTTTTCAATTTGGGTGCTTTTTTTAAACTGTACTGGCTAGAATCACCTATACAGAGGTAACTAGTGATAGAGAGCATACAGATAGAGAGCATACATCGCCTTGCTCCTGATGTTGGGGGAAAGTCATTCAGTCTTCCACCATTAAGGATAATGTTAGCTGTCCGTTTTCGTAGATTTTCTTTATCAGGTTGAGGAAACTCCTTTAGTATTCCTAGCTTGCTAAGAGATTTTATCAAAAATGGATGTTGGATTTCATAAAATGCTTTTCTGCATCAAGTAAGGTGATCATATGGTTATTTTTTAAGATGGTCATATGGATCTTTTTAATCTGTTTAAAATGGTTAATTACAGCGATTGATTCCTGAATGTTACACCAACTTTGCATTCCTAGGTTAAATTCCACTTGGTCATGAAACAACAAGAAAGGATAAAAATACTCTTTTTTATATCTTGTTGGATTTGATTTGTTGAAGATGTATCAAGAATTTTTTCACTTACACATTTATGAGTGATATTGGTCTGGGGCTTATTTTTCTTGTTAAAGTCTTTGTCTGGTTTTGGTATTAGAATAATGCTGGCTCATAGTGTGAGTTAGAAAGTATCCTTTCCTCTTCAATTTTCTGGAAAAGTTTGTGCAGATTTGTTATTATTTCTGTCTTAACTGTTAGGCCGAATTTCCCAGTCAAACCATCTGTGCCTATTTGTTATTGTTGTGGTTGGAAGGTTTTTTAACTACAAAATTGGCTTGTTTAATAGATGTAGGGATGATTCAGGCTGGTTTTTTTGTTCCTTTGTTTTTTGAATGAACTTTGGTACTTTGCCTCTTTCAAAACAATGTGTTCATTTGATCTAAGTTGTACAATGTGTTGGGATAAGCTTATTCAGAATATTCCCTTTTTCTTTTAATAACTGTAGAATTTGTAGTGATGTCAACTTTTTCATTCCTGATATTGGTAATTGTATCTTCTCTCCGATCAGTCTTCCTAGAGATTTATCAATTTTATGGTCTTCTGAAAAAACCAATTTTTACTTTAATTGATTTTTTTTCTATTTTCCTTTTTCCCTTTCATTGATTATTTCTCTCTGTATTTTTTCTTTTACTTAAAAGAGTTTCAGTTTCTCTTCTTTTTCTAGTTTCTTAAGGTGGAAGACTGCGTTTATTAACTTGAAACCATTCTTTTTTCTAAGACAGGCAATTTAATGCTGTAAATTTACCTCAAAGAACTGCATATTCCACAAAATTTTATATGTTGGGTTTTCATATTTAGTTTGTTCCAAATACTTTCTAATTTTTCTTTTTCATGTCTTCTCTGATTCCCAGGCTATTTAGATGTATGCTAAATATTGGGAAATTTTTCACATATCTTCCTGTTATTGGTCTCTAATGTAATTCCATTGAGGTCAGACACAAAGTTGCATCCTTTTAAATTTATTGAGATTTGTTTTATGGCCTAGACTATGGTTATCTTGCCAAGTGTTTCATGCACACTTGGAAGTTTGTTCTGTTGTGAGTGGACTGTTCTGTAAGTGGCAGTTAGGTCAAATTGGTGATAGTATTGTCCAAGTCATACATGCCCTGATCAATATTCTGTGTATACTCAAGGGAGACCCAGAGATAGTCTCTGGAATTCTCTCTCTGTGCAGCTGTCTTCTGCTGGTATTATGTCCTACAGACTCTAGCTGCCTGGTCTTCCCATTCTTCCAGTTCCGTCTCCTCAACTCAGACCCACTGAGCCTCACCTAGGTTCTTCACCCTCACTGAAGTTCTTCGTCCTCACACTGCAGTCTGAAAACTCTCTCCAGGAAATAGGCTGGGGCAAAGGACTTACCTTTTTTGTTTCCCATCACTCAGGGATCATTGTCCCTCATTGCTTGATATTTGTCATCATCTATTTTGTTTGTTTCTTTCTTTCCAGCAGGAGGATAAATCCAGTCCCTCTAGCCCCACTTGGCTCCAAGTAGATGTCTCTCATTAATAGCTTTTAACACATAGTTTTTTTTTAAATTTTTTTTTCAACGTTTTTAATTTATTTTTGGGACAGAGAGAGACAGAGCATGAATGGGGGAGGGGCAGAGAGAGAGGGAGACACAGAATCGGAAACAGGCTCCAGGCTCCGAGCCATCGGCCCAGAGCCTGACGCGGGGCTCGAACTCACGGACAGCCCAGAGCCTGACGCGGGGCTCGAACTCACGGACCGCGAGATCGTGACCTGGCTGAAGTCGGACGCTTAACCGACTGCGCCACCCAGGCGCCCCACACATAGTTTTAACATACTGTAAACAGTTTGTCTTGTTCAGTGTTAACCTTGTGATCTTATTTGCTATTTAAGTTACAGATTTCATTTTTATCATAAACATTTTCTTAATCATCAACTATGAATAGAATAATTTATGGGAGAGGATTGTGCACACCTTCAGGTTTTTCTTTTGTGCTCTCTCTCTCTCTCTCTCTCTCTCTTTCTCAAACAGACTTCTAGGTCTCTTTCTTCCAGGATCCTTAGAGTTGAAATGGAATTTTCAGTCACTGCTTTTTGCCCAACAAAGGGAAAGGAATTAGTATGGTCAAGGCCAAAGATCGGGTAATAAGTGTATGGTTTTTAGAAGGCACCTTTCTTCAATCATCTTCCAATAGTACTTACCAAGGGCTTCTGCTGCCATTTGGATAGACATAGAGCTGGCCGTCTTTTGCTGAGGTAGAGTCCTGTTCACAGAAGTTATGCCTTTTCTCTTGCTCTTCTCTCCCTCTGCATTGAAGAGATACAGGTTCCCATTTCTGAGCATCTTTTGCAATTTGGTATCATTCAAGAATCTCCTGGGATGGGTGACTTATAGGTGATGAGGCCGTGTTGCCCTAGTTTGCCCTTGCTCATTCTCGTCGCCCACATGTGGAATATGGAAAATGAGCCATGAATATAATTTGCATGTCTCATACTCTTCTCATAAAACACAGTCATATGTGGATACATAATAGCAATGGTAAACATCCTTTCCTTCTCATTTCTAAGTGACCCTGGAAGTCGTATTCTCGTAAAAACTAAACTCCTAGTATGAATTCCATTTATCCATTTATTCCATTTAACACAAGCAATTTAGATTCTTTTATGTTTTCTTGCTTTCTCCTTTACATTCTTAGCCTACTTATGATTTATGAATTCCATTCTCTTGTTTTGCTCCCTTTCCTACCTGAATCACTAACAGCGAGATATTTACCATTTTGTTCACCCTTATTTTCTCACAGGGACTCTGCCAACAAGTTAACAATCTTGTTAACCCCTTTGTAGTTCTTATATATTCCTCTTTGCCATTTTCTTCCCTTTTATCTCTAGCAGCTTTGCTAACCACCACCACCTACACATTTTAAATTTAGTCGTATAGCATCCCTCATAGCTCATTCCAAGTGATCATAAATTCAAAATTAATGCAAAATTCTTTATTTAGCCAAAAGAGTTTTTTTAATTCATAAAGCTCATCAACTTATGTAGATATGAGTCTATCATTTTCATCCCAGATAGCTTCAGCATAATACTTTCATAGCACTCTATATTGATTATGAAGCTGGCGAAAATGAAGTTGTTGGTTATGTGCATAGGCCAGGTGTGTAAAACCATACTGACTTGGCACTGGACCAAAATTTCGATCAGTTCCAGCTGTCTCTCATTATTTTAATGTAAAATGAATATTTTTACCACTAAATATTCCTAATGCAACATTCTGGCAAAATGGTCCGTCAGTAGTAGCATAGATATATGACAAAGTTCAGTAGATATGTATTGAGTTCCTTTATAAAGAGACACATTTCATACATTCAGAGCACACAAAGATAAACAAAACCTCACCTTGCCTTCAAGGAGTTTAATTTAATCTAACAGGGAAACAAAACATGTACCAGGATCACAAAGATAGCTAACACTGAGCACCATCTATGTTCGAGGCACTGGCTTAAGCACTGGCATGTATTATCCACTTTAATCTGCATAACAATCCTATGAGGAAGATAATAGTATTTTATCTCCATTTCATAAGAGGAAAGTGAGGCAGAGAGTTTAAGTGCACACAGGTCACAAAGCTGGAAAACCAGGGGAGATTTTTTTTAATAGAAGTGTAGCGTGATAAGGATGTAACTTTAGGATGGATGCTCTAGGTAGCATTGCTTAGAGTAGACAGAAACAAGCAGTTGGGGGTGGAAACACAATTGCTAACACAGTTGTCCCTATTGACATAATCCATTAATTCCCAAATTATAACAGTGGGTGGGAATGGAAGGAGATTGTGCAGACTTACAGAGATGATAAAGACAGAATTTACAGAATTCGGCAAGTAACTAAATGTTGTATTGGGAGGTATGCTACAAAGATAACTTTAAGGCTTTGATATTGGTGGCGTGGAGAATAACGATGCTGTTAAAGAATTGAGAGTGGAAAATAATCCAGGTTACCAATAACTTCAGTTGTGATGTTCAGAGATGTCCAGAGGCAACTGGGTTGTGGATTGATTCAAGTGATGGATTGGAGATAGATAGGATTTGGGGATCACCCACAGTAAATAGCCACAGTGGGTTTTCACGGAGGAGTGTAGAGAAATGCCTGGGCAGGTAAAGAAAGAAGACAACTGTGATATAATGACATCCATAATAAAGCTTAGAGAATTGATGAACAGTAAGTTATCACTCTTCTAGTGAATAAAATTGTTTCTAAATTTATGGACTCCCAACCTTCATCTCTTGCATTTAACCATTTATATAGTAACTTTAGTTGCCTTGAATCTGATTATTTGGAGTATTGATAGTTAACCTGACATCAGTTTCCATCACGAGTCATGTGGGTTAAGAAAGTTGTGTGCAAAAATGTAAAAACCTAGGGCTTTTAACGATCACACTTGAAAGGAACCTTGGGAGCTGCATTTGTCAAACAGCTGGGAAAACCATTCATGCATACCCTACGTCCAGAGCTCCATTGGTATAAAGAACTGAGAGCTCATTCTTCTTCCTGTGGTGTGATGTTTGTTGACATATTTTGACACACCGAGACAATGCTGAAAAGATCTGACCTTCCTGCAGTACCAAGGACCCAGGTTTGGTCAGGGTACCTGACACTAACTGCCTTCTCTCTCTGCCCTTCTCCTCCCCCACAGATGAACGTGAAATGCTGCCTTCAGTACAGAAGTATTTCAATATTGAAATGTATATAAATGATTGCTTTTCAAATTTCTCTAGTCGCTTTTCTCCCGTTACCATCAAGCCAAACATCTTAGTTGGAGCTATTAATGCTTTTAATTCAAAGAAATTAAATGCGTTTTTCAAAATGATAAACGTGAACGGAGATTGTTCATGCTTGAAACAGACCAAACCAATGAGGAGGTCTCTATGCTGTAAATGTTTTACAATCTGTCTTTATCTTTGTGATAGAAACCATTGATTGGAGTTTGAATGTTTGAGGACTCCCTCCCAAGTGCAAAATGAATGTACGTGGAGGTGAATCTCAGGTAGCTTTTGAAGTAGTCGCCTCATAGGTAATATCATGTGTTAAAAGGTTGCAGTTAGGTGGAGGCCAGAGAGCTGTCAAGAGAATTTTCTGTGATGTATAAATATGTTCCGTGTTAGGTTTATATACTGTGAAGTGGAGCTTTGACTACTTACCCATATTATTTCTTAATGCAGCATGATGGTGGTATGGGGATGAGGATGGAAAGAAAAACTGTTTACCATTAATGAATTTCTAAAATACAAGAGTAATAAGCTAACTACTTTTCATCGGGAATGGCTATCCGGAAACGTTTTCTTGCTGTCTCCACAACTAGTAAATATAAAACAAGTATAATAATATCCTCCTGACATTTAAACTGCACTCTGCAAATTGTGGAAGGTTTTGTGTATTTGCCATAATATTGGATAAAAAGAACTATCCCAGTATTTTAGTCAAATTGTTTCCAAATGTGATAACTGTCTGTTAACTGAAAATTAAGATACTTCTGTCCGAGGTCCATATCTTTAGGTCCATAACCTAAAATCAGGACTGAATTTTGAAGTACTTCGTTGTTCATTCACCTAGTTTGCATAATACCTGTCTCTCCAGTAGCACTCTGAGCATCATCATACATCTTTGTTTGAATTATTTCTCTATTTTCTCTGCCATTTCGAATGTTGTCATGTCACTGGAAACCAATGCCCAGTAATGACAAAGCACTTTTAGCTCCTTTCTAGGATTCCACAGGCTTCAGCTCCAATTTCCTGGTATTCCTTACTCAGATTAGACCTCTAAGTTTGTGTGCTATGAGAACTGACAGCCCAGATCCTACTCTGCCTGCCCAGGGCCTGGTCACACACACTCCATACTCCAAAGCTTGGCCACCTCCACAGACCTTACCTCCCAGGATTTTATGTAAGTTTTCATTGACACCTGTATCTGACATTGCAGATGTACTTCTCCCTGTGGAGTCTTCATCTACATAGGAATACTTGAAAACCTCCTTCTCCTTAACTATTACATGGATTAATTCTGGTTAACAGTGACAGGTTTTCCTGCTGAAACTCAAGTAGCCAAATCCTTTTCTCTTTTCTAACTATTCTCCATGTAACATTTGAACCCCCCAATCCAGCATGCAGGTACATGCACACCCATGTGCACGCATGCACACACACACACACACACACACACACACACACACACACACACACAGACACTACTCTCACTAATTGCTTGAGAACACAGCAAATCCATTTGAAATGATAGGGAAAGGGTTAAGTTTTGACAGTCTTTTTACCGGGTTTATTAGTGACTTAACGTCTACACACTCCTTTCCTCCTAATTCACCCCTAGGTACATGCGCAGGAATAAATTAACCCAGTTATTTCTAATATTATGGCATTCTGTATGCATCTTTTCCTCAGAAAGTACCACAAAGTTCTGTTGTTTTTCCAGGCTCCTGGACTTCTTTTATAAATTCTTAGTAAATTTTTTTTCATTGTGGTGAGGAAAAAAAAAATATTTTATCAATTATTTTAAAAAGCAATAATTCATTATAGTTGATCATAAATGTCAGGAAGCAAAGACCCAGCTGAAGCATTTTGTCACTAATCATGCTGTTTTTCTTCTAATTAGTTAATTTACATTTTACAAATTAAGGGTAAAATTCAGACAGAAGATAACATCATAGCTTTAACTGACCTATATTTGTATCTGCCAAATTTAAGTTAATTAGAAATGTAGATGCTGTTTGTTTTATCTGTCAGAAAACCTCATCTTTTTTCTTAAAAAAAAAAAAAAAGTAGACACACTTTTTTCCCCCCTCAGCATTTATCATCTAAATAATAGTCTTGCCAAGATGGCAGCCTCATAATAAACTCTTTTCAGTGGAGTGATGGGTAATGAAGCTTGCTTGTGAAGGCAGCGAAAAATGTTGTCTGGCCAAATGCATGAATATGATGGCTAGAGAATCAGTGGACTTTCTCAGTCATCAATCTTTTTAGTAGCCTCTTATACATCTGAATATTTTGATAGATGATCTAATAATTGAGTTATCTATCTTTCTAACTATCAGAGTTGCATAAAAATTATTCTCACATGCTACTGAATATTAAATATATTAGGCATTGAGTAAATTTTTCATAAAAGGGCCAAAAGGTGAAAGGTTTTTGTTATTCCATAAATACCTGTTAATATATTGAGCGTTAAGCCCTGTGAAACAGTCAACCCTTAATTCCCTCTGTAAGAAGCAGGTATATACTTAAAAAGGTGGACATCCCCATTATAAGTAGGACATATAATAATTACTGTAGATGGTGAAAAGTCAGCCCTGGTAAACATATGGATGTAACTCAGTTGTGTAAAATGGAATGAATGCCCCAGCTGGCCTAACGCCAGTGGCACATTTAATGTGGCACAGAATTTCCAGACAAGAAGCATAGGTGATGTAGGTACACCGAGTGACCATGTGCTTTTGATGTGCCCATCGCTGTGAGAGGAAGATGATCCTACCAGAAGGGGAAACTTCTGCCTGCCTAGCATTTCACTTTGTAGCACCAGACTATCCAAGTATTCTCTTCATGCGTGAGTCGTTCCTCCCCCTTAGATGGCTTTGTATTGTGTTGTGTTATGTTTTTTTGTCATATACCACTCTCATAAAAGCTTATCAACAACAAGTGTGCTTCACTGGGATTGGAAAACAGCAAGGAAAATCAGCAGGACACAGATCAGTTACCAGGTAGGCTCTCTCCACCCCTACCCCTGTCATCCACATCTTCAAGGTGACCTAGCAGTGATGACTTCCCAGGAACCACATTAAAATAGTTCTGCCCTGGAAGAACAGACATTTGTTTGCAGGTCTGAAGGGTTACCAATCCTGTGCATCTCGAAAGGCACTCAAATGAGCAGGGCCTTGTAAATTGGATTTCTATTAGCCAATCCTGATGATAGCTCTTCATCAGTGGAATGGGAAGAAGTGCTGTCAATAGCCCCAGCCCTAAATATCTTTTTTTTTTTTTTCCTTAACGACACACTTATTTTTGGTCCGCCTCATCCAAAATGGTGATAAAGGCTAAAATCACAAGAATTAATTGTTTAAGGTTTCAAGTAAACCTTAATAAAATACGGACAGCAGCTATTTTTAAATGCTTTTTAACTTGAAGAGCATTTGAAACAACAAAGACATACTAGTCAGAAACAAATATGGCAAAAGTGTCTTCACCCTTGCTGGCCTTACATTGATTCCAACTCACAGTTGTGCTATTTATAAAAGTTTGGGATGATAGACTTTCTTTCTCTTCATTTCCCCGATTGAAAATAATAATTGAGAAGGATAATACCAATTGTGGAACTCCCTCTTCGGGTTACATCTGAGGAGTTACTATATTACTCTTTGGTAATTTGATCTTTTTTTGCTTCTGTAATTTGAGGCTGGGAAAAAAACGTACTGTAGAAGTTACAGCTGGAAATTTTAAACTCTTAGATATCTATTTAAAATTATATATTTAAAACCATTTGAAATGGACATATTGGGGAAGTTTTAAGGGAGGGAATAGGCTTTTCTTAATCAAAGTGGCAAACATCTGTGTTCTTTCTAGTCTGTCTTTTGATTAGCATGGCCTCATCCATCACTGGTCTTTGATATGAACACCAAGAAGTCATGTCCTTTTGTTTTAAATGATAAATATGCCTTTGTCATGAATACTCATAGGCAACCCAGGATTTACATCTGAATTGTCAAAGTGTAACTGCCCAGCTCCTGTGATGAGTGACATTATTAGTGAAATAAAGAAGTTTTTAATTTGTCATGGATAGGCCTTAGATGGTGACATTATGAGACTATGTGGGTTTGGATGCTAGAAAAGTTATCCTTCCCCCACTATTTTTCTAAGATTTGTCATTTATCAACAAGAGGCAATCTGCCGCAGGGAGGCTGTCTGTGAACGTTTTTACTTTAGTGCCATTAGTCTGTCTCTGTAGGTTGTATTATTTAGGCTTGATGGCCGGTAGTTCTTATCAAAACTAATACTATTTGAAGTAGCAAGCTTCTGGTGGTCAAACAACCAGTATCAGGATTTGTTCTGTCGGGCTGTTATTGCCAAAGACAGCATTTTTTTTTTTTTTCAATGTCAGCTTTATTTCAAGGTCCGTGTCAATTATATTTTCTAAAGACGTTTCTATGATGTCTTTCTTAAACTCCCATCTACTCAGATATGTTTATGTGTGTGCTATTTATGTAATTACTTTGATGTACACATGCTATCTACTCGCACAATCTTGTGTTAATCATCAAAACCCTCGGACTGTCAAGTTCGACTGTTGTATTTGACTCTTCTACTGAGAAATTAGGACTATTAAAATTAAAAATATTGTCAAGCCTCGATCTTCTCTGCGTTGTAAATAAAGATGTCACCTTACATATATTTGCCTTATTTATTTCTCCATTAATAACAGGCAAATATTTTGATTATTTTAAAGTTTCATCTTGTGATACATGTTTAGAATGTTTCACGTTGGTAATAAGTAGTTCATTCCAACTTATGCATAAAATACATCCTATGGAGATTTGGTGTTTTACCAGTAGCTGGCACAGAAATTGCATTAGCTTTTTACATGCTTTGTCTGCATAATTTCAACACAACTGTTTTAAAGGTAGGAAGAATAAGGGAAGTTTTCATTTTTTTCTTTTTCAAATGAATTGATCTTGATCTGTTGAATTATCCAAAACAAATGTTAACATAGAATGTTGATATTTGCAGGAGAGTAAAACTGTATATTTTAGTTTGATTCATTTATCTCTCCACAAAATTCACTTTGCAATGGCTTCATCATTATAACAGCCTCACTTAAATTATTTTTTATTTGTGGTCGTACTCCTCACCCCATGAATGTATTAATCTTGGGTTTTCTTTGTTTTGACCAGGTCAGAACTGAAGCATAGCAATTATTGTTTGAAAAATATTTTTTGATTTTTGATTAAGGTAAAACAGTGTCCTTGATTAGAAATTAACCCTCACCATCCAGGGATTTTCTGAATCCTTTTTTTTTTTTTTTTTTTAATTCTTAGTATTTACTAGGTCATCTGTTTCATAAAAAATGAAGTCTTACTGGTGTTTGTTTCCCAACAGAAAACAATCGCTTAGCGACTCTAGGAGCCCAGCCCCTCACTCTAATTGAGATTTTTGTACTGTAATGTAAGTGTCTGAGTTTTTGAGACCCTAAGGCTTTCACCCAACTTGAAGACAATGATGCCAGTGAGCTTCTGTCCAGAGTTAATCAGCTGCAGAATTTGTAAACTGCACATGTGTCAAAGTTGAAAATGTTAGCACTCTAATAGAAGCTTGAAAAGGTTAGATCTGATAAAAGCCGTCAGCAGTTAAAGAAAGTGATTTATGGGAATGTAATGACACAAAATGCCTCATTTATCACTCATATATAGATAGGTTAAGGTTCCTGTGTCATACTTTTAAAAACTTGACCACTAAGAATTGTCAAAATAGGTACTTAATTGCCCTTCATCCTTTTCCTTTTGAATTTATTCCATGGGAGTTTGGTAATTTTATCTGCGATCACTTTACTGTCATTCACTTCATCTGGTTCCATTTAAAGTCATTCATATTTTGGATTTTCAAAAACTGTACATCACTGATCTTTTTGAAGTTTTATTAGCTAAAGCTGTTGCAAGGAAAGACTAAGTAGATCTTCTATATGTCAGTTTACATTTTGGTTTAGCACGAATACCGTGGAGATACATGAAAGTCTCATCTGTCTCTTTCCTAACACTTGTAATTTTTATTCGCATTTTATAATCCTCTAAATTTTCTATATCTATCTCCTAAAAAGTACAGCATTAGATTTTAAAAGACAGAGCCATCAATTGGTTTACCGTCCTAGTAACTCAACTTAATATTTAAGCTCTACACAAATTAAATTTAATGAAAACCTGCCTGTCTGGTTAAATGATCCTTTAAAAAAAAGAGGGGTTGGGGGGGGAGAGGTGGGGCTAAAAATAAAAGTTAGGAGACATGCCAGCTTGTATTTCTCAGATTGATTTAAAAAGTTCTTTTTCTTCATACATTCTAAGAAAAGTATTTATAAAGTTGGAATTGCTAGACATTTATTTGATTTTGATGTCGTTTAGTTTATGCATAAATATGTTAACACTGTTAAATAAAAACTATTGTAGAAACTGCCAATATATCAAAGTAATGTTATAAAACACCCATTTTATGCAGGATCAGTTTCAGACTTTTCAATGTGAGGGGTAGAATTGTTTAATGGCTTTTTCAAAATTATTCAGATCATTAAATAACCCTAAATGTCTCAGGGCTCCCGCCCACCCTTTGCCTCTCTATAGCCAAAAAATTCATTTGAAAATTTTGACAGGTTTCACTTTCTCAGCTGTGATTTGTACTTTCTTCAGCAGGGACGTCCCAGGTTTAATTTAAAAAGAAGTCAGAGGCAGTTTCTTCAATAAGTCCAAGTCATGAAAATAAATGGGGGAAGGGGAAGCTGTCCTAGGAAGGAGAAACTTGAGATGTCATAACCAAATACAGTCGACTTTGTTGTATCTCAATACCATCAATGGATTATTTAAAAAAAAATTTTAGACAGTCATCGGAAGTTGAATATGGATTGGTTTGAATTCTTAACACCAAGAAATGACTGTTAATTTTGTCACACATGACAGAGCCACTGTGGTTACATCAGAAATTGTCCATTTTGTTGTTTGTTTTCCAGGGAGTTCCAAAAGAGAACATGCAGGTGTGGAGCAACTTAGGGGGCTGGGATTTCTTTTAAATTTCAGCCAAATAAATACATAAGTTGACAGAGAATTTAAAGGGGAATATAAGCTCTGCAAGATGACTTTTTAGTGAGGAAGTTCTCTTTTTTTTTATACATTTCAGAATTTTTACAATAAAAACCTAAAAAGTCAGGGAGATTGTTAGATCAATCTTGTCCAAAAGTGTTATAAAATTATAACATGTTACATTATCTAATGTTTTCTTACTGCCAGTCTTAATTTTAAGACCATAAGGTATAATCTGAAAAATTTTAAAAACAATTTCCAAAGTTTATCCAAAAAACAAAAACAAACAACTTCATCTCAGTGGCTAAGATCAAATCCAATTATAATATTTTAACCCATTAGCAAACCTGGTATCTTCCAATATAGTAAAGGGCTAAGAAATTCTACACATTTATTCAAAATATGACAGGAACCTATTAGCATACTTCTTTGTGCTCTGAAAAGTATATAGCTCTAAATGGCATTGCAAACCCTTTTTGTTTGTTTAAAAAAGATTGTAAATATATAATTTCAGTTCTGTATTCCTCCTGACAAATGAATTTAAAAGCATGTGTAAGTCTTATATTTTAAGCTTTGTTTTTTATCACTATTTACAAAAGCATTTTTCTTGAGTTGCAAATATAGTTTCCCAACTTAAGGAATATCAAACTAAATGTACGTCTTTCTAGATTCATCTTTGTTCAGAAAAAAGAATATGTGTACATTTAAGTTAAAATCTTAATTCTTCTATGATTTTAAAAATCTGTTTTTACTTGGTTATCTTTAGACTTGTATGCAGTATTTTTATTTTTAAACAACAACAACAACAAAAGAAGCCCTGATGATCTCAAACTCTTAAAATATACATTGATTTGGAGAAAATGTGTTCTTAGTATGAATTTATCATTTACCCTGTTTGTACTAGGGATAGTTAGCCAAATGTGTTTTTCTGTTTCTATAGATCATTTACATTTATTAAGGCAACATAGGAAGTCCCGATTCAATTTGAACCTTCCAGAGATTACTCATTTTATTTGAAGGAGTTTTGTTGTTATTTTTTCAAATCCCTGATTAGGAAAAATTCATATCGTATGTGTTTATATAATCATAGGAGTCAAAATTGTCTCAATCTATGAATCTTAATAGTTTGCTCTTGTAACAACTATGAGGAAATGTATTAAAATGCCTTAATTACAGGGCAAGAAAAAGAGAAAGCACAGTCTTTTGCATATGATCTTTCAATTGTTCACCAAAGGATAAAGAAAGCATTCAAGCGTGGTTTCAAGAACTGTCAGCATTAAGAAAATGCAAGGTACTTTGTAGAGCCTTAAAGACCTTTCTGGGAAATAGATTTAATTAAAAAGTAAAATAGACTTTTCACTTTAAAGAAATCTTTAAAATGTTGTAAAATTTCATAATGTTAATATATTAATAAGGGTATTATCTTCTTATCCCAGATGAGAAAAAGTCATCCATGAAGCTATTATATTTGATTCACACAATGGTGGATCCTATAAATATTTTTCTTTAGGTTTGATTTAAGAGTGAGAATTATAGTGCATATTGAAGTGTATGATAATTTTAAAAGACTGTCTCTGTCTGATTCATACATGCTTGACTCAATCTCATCCGTAAGTTAGAAACCTCTAGTAATCTTCCTGCTACTAACAGAAATCCTTTTACCTGCATTAAAGTTCAAAATGATCAGAAAAATTGATTTTTGCCCTGTTTATCTTGATTAACATGTTCATCTATGCATTGCTCCCCGTTAGTACAACACCGATCCTCTGTAGTCAGTATGTAAGAATTCCAGGGGCACTTGGTTCCTTCCCTTTAACTTGCGTGTTAAAACAAAACAAAAAAGCATATTTGTTTCCCATTGAGTTCAGTCAAAAAGCCTAATTAACAACATGTCTCCAAGTTGCATTGAACTCGAGAAGGTTAACCTGACTATGTGATAAGTAGCTGTCTATAAATACCCCAGCCTGTCCTTTTGGAGCTGAGCTTCAGCCGATTTGCCTCTGTTAAGGATTTGGGAACCAGTCTGCTCTTACTAAGCCTGCACACATCAGTATTTCCTGGCTACTTCTAAGCACCAAATGTATTCATGTTCAAATTGTCTTCATTTTGGGACACCTCATTCAAAGACAAATCAGTCTTAGAAGAGTTGTGTGTTCAAGTAATTATTCTTTCATTGAGAAACAGTTTCCGGACCAGTGTTGTTATTTTTTTCAACTAGTCATTGCTATTCACCGTTCAACATTAAAAAAAAAAAAAAAGATTAATTTGGCAGATTATTTAAGGACCTTATTAAAATCTCTAGTGCCTAGACTTCTATTTAAAACGACACTGTGGAACAATGGATGAATAGTACAGAGACTGGTTTCCAGTTTAACTCACAAAGATGTAGCCACTAAAAATGTCTGCTCTGTGTTTCCATTAACTTGAGTTTCTCAGTTTAAATTATTATTCTACAAAAGATATAGTGAACTACTTTGTTCCTAAATAGTCATACAGTAGATTGAGTAGTACTTGAAGATTTGTTGCATTTTGAACATAGGAAAAATAATGCCTCTGCGTGATAATGAGTATATGATTTGCATGTGCGTTGTGTAATTCACAATATACATATGCATTCATCATGTTATTCTTTGCAATATGATGAATTATGTCAGTTTATTGCATATGTCTGCATGTACCTCATCTCTTAATTAAAGCATTAATCACTAAAATTACCAAAGATACATAGTTTTACAGTACTTTTAAAATTTAACGTTGATCTTTGCATAGTAATACACATATTATTTCTAATTGGTAGACTATCTGACATTTTAAGTAAGGATTTCTATGTTATGATTCTATCATATCAATTATTTTAAATATGCTTGTCTCAGTATATACTTACAACATACTTTTTAAGCATTTTAAATCATTTTTATTTGAGATTAATTTCCTAAATCACTGAAATTACCAAAGACATACATATGTGCGTATATATATATATATATATGCATATTACATGACCAGCTTTAAAACTTAAAACACTATATATATAGTCTTTCTGTACTTTCTGATTTTAAAGTTGACCTTCACATAGGCATCTATGTTATTTCTAACTGGTAGACTGTCACAAGACATGTTAAGTGGAGATTCCATGTTCTGCTCCTGGCATATCAACATTAGGTATCTTAATATATATTTGCCACACCCTTTAACAATCATGTTGTTTAATAATTGTTTCTTTCATTTGAGATTAATTATACTTGATGTTAATATTCCAGCACCTAGTATCATTTCATTTGTAAGTAGTCAATTCTTGCTAATCATGTGATTCCATCATTTAGAAGTCCATATTTTCAGAACAGAATAAAAAATTGTGAGGCTTTGAGGCAAATATTTGGAGAAAAAGCTATCACCCGACCACAGAATTTAATGGTTAGGACTTTGGTGTTAAGGAGCAGAAGGAGCAGACACATGCTGCTGTATCCCTCCTCATTAATACATTTAACCTTTCTTGGCACAAACTTTTATTCAGTTCACCCCCAAACTATTACTGTAACATTACCACCATCCTTCTTCTCAGCCCAAGACCTCTCTCCCTGCTTCTCTGAGAAGATAGAGGCCTCCCACACACAACTTCTTGAGGGCACTCCCATTTTCCTGTCTGTTTTTGCTCATTCTCTCCCCTTGTGTTAGATGAAGAGGATTGCTTGTTCCTTACTTCTTTCTTTCCTCAGTTTTCCCTCTTCTCCAGAATTGGAAGGTGTGCCTATGTTTTGAAAGTCATCCTTGGTTTAAACCCTAAAGCTTCTAACTTGTTTCTTCCTTCCCTCTCTTACCCAGCATCTTGATATTTATTCATACTGGTAGCGTCTATGTCCACAGCCACATATCGCTGAAGAGTTTGACATTCTTCCATGCTTTGTTTCAGAGCCATTTAGGCATGTATCTATGAAGTGCTGCTTTGATACACTGTTCGTATCCTGCATCCTACTCAACTGCCTCAATATTCTATCTTTCCTGATTGAAAGGCTAGCGAACCTTAAGCCTGCTCATCTGGACCTGCCACAGATCTAGTCCTTGGCATACGGAGCTATTTCAGAACCAGGAGACCAGTGGTCTCCCACCTTTATTTCTCTCCTTGTTTTTTCTTTCTTTCCCGCACGTTGGCAGTAGATCCCTCTTCCAAGAGCATGGCTGTGAGGTGAAACATTCCCTCTCTGTGTTGCTTAACCCTATCCCACTCTATTCTGTTCCATGATCTGGGACTCTGACACATATGGGCCCCATTAGCAGACTCATTTGCCCCCTAGCTTCCTATTGTGTTCAGTCTGTAGGAGGCACCAGCAGGAGACCCAAGGGTGCAGAGGAAATGCCAGCAAAGTATTTGTTCCCCAGCTGCTTCTCTTTGGGGTCCCCTCAGATTGACTGCAGTGTGTGCAACCACCAAGTCAGCCGAGTCAGGCGGACCTCTGCATTCAGCCACTCTCAACTTTGGGCATCTCCTCCCTTCTCTTTGCCACTCAGGCCTTGGGCTGGCAAGGGCTCTCTGCTGTTGAAAGCCTAGAAGCATTACACAACCCGACCCCTTTAGGATCTTCAGTGGCCATCCATTACCTACAGAGGAAAGTCAGGCTCGTCAGCCCCAGATGCATTTCAGGCCTTTATAGTCTGACCCCTGCCTCTCCAGCCTTATGCCGATGTTATTTCAGGTACCATTCCAGCCATACAAACATACCTTTCCCACACCTTCTTTCCTGAATGTTTCAATGCCTGGATTCTCCCCATATGGGGCCATTGTATCTTATCTGCCCTTCTTCTGGATTGTTTAAATGAAATGATTGATCTAGAGTATAGACTGAAGCCAACAAGTACTGAATTTGAGGCTAAAGTTCTGTTAAACGCATTGGGAAACTATTACACTAGTCTATGCATTGCCAGAATATGCCACCAACATCTGAAAATGATAAGGAGCTGGACCAGGGGGTTTATTGTGTGTGCCATTGCCCTGTCAGGGACTTCCTGGAATACTAGATCTCCAGAATTATGAGGCACCTAAGAACACATCTTCTCCAGCTTCCTTTTCCCCAGGTGTCTTTCGTGTTCTGCGCCATTGTTTTCTTGGTCAGTTAGTTACAGTCCAACCAGTTACCATCCATTAATGCCTATCCACCCCTGGTAGGCAGCAATGAATCAGACCACTGTACAGATCATTCAGGCAAGCCCAGCCTGCTGATAGGTCAGGCGACTATTGCTAAATCAGTCCATTCTGTCCAGATGTGAGGTCATTTAACCCAAATGGGAAGACTTATATTGATGGCTCCCTGAAACATTATCTTATTTGATTTCTAAGGGACCATATTCTCTTGTTTTTCTCCCAACCTTAGTGGTTATTCCTTTTCAATCGCCACTCATGGTCTCTCTTCTCCTAACTATTCTCTTAATGTTGGGTGGCCCAGAGCCTAATGTTGGTTCTTCTCTATCTGTATTTTTTCCTGGGTTATTTCATCCAGTCTTAGGACCTTAAATACCATCTGTGTGCTAGTACTTCCTAAAGTTACCTCTCATCCTGGACCTCTCCCCCGAACTTCAGATCCATATATCTAACTGCCAATTCAACATTTCTACTTAGATATATGGTGCACATCTCAAACTTAGTATGCCAGCTCTGAATTACAGATATCTCTAAAGGTTTTCCCCCCTCCCAGTTCACGACAACTCTATTCCTCTGTCCTTGGGATCATTCTTATTTCTTTCTCTCACACTTCACTTCTGATCTCTCTGGAAATCCTTTTGATTCTACTTTCAAAAATATATCCAGAGTCCAACCATTTTTCACTCTTCTCATTGCTACCACTTGGTCCAAGTCTCTTTCTAGGATTGTTGCAATAACTTCCTAACTGGTCTTCCTGCATCTTACTCCCACCCTCCTTAAGTCTTTTCTCAACACAGCACCCAGAGCATCACATAAAAGTCAGGCTTGTTAATCCTCTGCTGTTGGGGCACCTGGGTGGCTCAGCTAGTTAAGCTTCTGACTTTGGCTCAGGTCCTCATCTCGCAGTTTGTGAGTTCGAGCCCCACATCCTGCTCTGTGCTGTCAGCATGGAGCTGGCTTCAGATCCTCTATCTCCCTCTCTCTGTGCTTCCCCAGCTCACTCTCTCTCTTTATCTCTCTCTCTCTCTCTCTCTCTCTCTCTCTCTCTCTCTCAACAATAAGCATGGGGCCGCCTGGGTGGCTCAGTCAGTTAAGCCTCAGACTTCAGCTCAGGTCATGATCTCGCGGTTTGTGAGTTCGAGCCCCGCATCAGGCTCTGTGCTGACAGCTCAGAGCCTGGAGCCTGCTTCAGATTCTGTGTCTCCCTCTCTCTGCCCCTTCCCCACTCGCATTCTGAGTCTCTCTTTCTCTAAATAAATAAATAAATAAATAAGTAAATAAAAACATTTTTTAAAAATTGAAAAAAATAAGCATTAAAAACAAAAAAAAATCTTGCAGTGATTCCCTAATCGACCTGGAGTAAGAGCCAGAGTCCTTACATTGGCCTTTGCAGCCCTGCACACACCCCTCTAGTCATCGCTGTGCCTTCTTCTCCCACCACCTCCTCACTCACTCTGCGCTGACCACTCTGGCCTCTTTGCTCTTTGGCCTCAAACTTGACAGGTACATTTTTGCCTCAGTCCCTTTGCACTGTGTATATATCCCTAGATACATACATGGCTCAGGGTCAAAAGTCAGATGTTACTTCTCAGGTTTACCCTCCCCGTCAGCCCAACAGCCTCCCTCTTCCTTCCTTTGTGTTTCTCCATAGTCCTTTTCACCTTCTAACAAGATCTGTACTATCCCTCATTTGCCTCACTAACACTCAAGTTCTTCAAGGGCAGGGATTTTTGTCTGTTTTGTTTACTGCTGTATCCCTCAGACTAGAACAGTCTAGAACAGTGCGTGACACATAAGTTTTTTTTTTTTTTGATGTTCATCCATTTTTGAGAGAGAGAGAGAGATACACACAGAGAATGAATGGGGAAGAGGCAGAAAAAGAGGAGACACAGAATCCGAAGCAGGCTCCAGGCTCTGAGCTGTCAGCACAGAGCCTGACACGGGGCTTGAACCCACGAACCGTGAAATCGTGACCTGAGCCAAAGTCAGACACTTAACCGACTAAGCCACCCAGGCACCCCAACACATGATAAACTCTTAATAGGGGCGCCTGGGTAGCTCAGTCAGTTAAGCATCTGACTCTTGGTTTCAGCTCAGGTCATCATCTCCTGGTTTCATGAGTTCAGGTCCTACGTCAGGCTCTGTGCTGTGGAGCCTGCTTCGGATTCTCTCTCTCCCTCTCTCTCTCTCTGCCCCTCCCCCACTTGCACTGTCTCTGTCTCTCTCCAATAAATAAATAAACTTAAAAAACAAAGCTCTTAATAAATACTTGTTGAATAAATGAATAGGTTGTTTTTTGAACAAGCATAATGTATTTTTTAATGTAAATATCATATATCAATGTTAATGGCACAGATTATTCATATTATCAGCATTCAGTGTTCCACAAGTATCTGACACTTAAAAGGTATGTTTCAAGTCTAATATATTTGTAAAGAAATAAATTGTTACTAGTCTTTCGGTTTTGTAGTTTGAAGAAAACAGACTTTCCCCTCTCTCCGTTGCTTTTATTTTACCAGGAAGACCACTGCAGTTTTGGAGAGAAATAAAACCAATTAAAAAAAAAAAAGTTATTGGTATTGTTTCATATGCCATTAATAGGTTTGAAGACAACTTTACAATTAATTTATCAAACTCTTTATGAGAAATGAATCCTGTGACACATGTTAACTATTACTAGCGAATGAATATCAAGCTTCAAAATTAATTATGCAAATATTCCAAATGTTACCAAATTTAAAATAAAGCAGAAGATGGGATCTTGGAGCCAAGTGGAAATAAGTATGCATCCTCCTATTTCCATTTTGATTACGGAGAATTATACAAAACTATTTCATTGAATTTAAAAGATCCATAGTGTTGGCCGTCTCTGCACATATCACAGCCAACAAAAATTGAGAAATTAATATTCCAAATGATATATCATGCAAAGCCTTATTCTTTTTTTAAATGTGATTTGAATATCCATCTAAAGTGCTATATTTACTATACAGATCCACATTAGTTAGCAAAAATAAGTATATTTCATATGGGAAAAGAGTTTGCTTGGGTCAGAGTTTCACTTCTGAAAAACTTCCCCAAAATAAAGGGTGGGTGGTCAAATGATTCTGGAAAATGTTGTCTACTACATTAAAATTCCAAAGCCTCTGAGAAGCTCTGTAGCAAGGAGATATGTTTCTCATCATTAATTTTACATTTATTAAACTTACTTGACCAAAGGATCTCCTTTTGCCTCAGAGCTGTGTGCCCTTTGCAATACCCTCTTGGAAACTCTTGTGTGGTCCACTGACAGGGGGTGATAATTAAATCATTGGGGGGATAGGAGTGAGGTGGAGGGAAAGGAGGTTTGCTAGTGTTTCTGAGCTGCCTACAAGGAGGTAAGTAATATGTCCTCCAGGGCACCCTAACTGACCATACTTCTCAAGTCTGGAAAGCTTAGATGGCATCCTCTGAGACCAGAGATGGCAGAGTGAAATGTTCCTAGGGGCCGGGCAGGCCACTTAAAGGGATGGACACTGTGTTGGAGTTCAGTACTGCTTCATCATAGGGCAGCCACCACTCAGTCTCAGCCTGCCATGGCCATGTGGATAGAATGGTTCTTCAAACCATATTGAAAGTTTAGATTTTTTATGTTTCCTCTCCTACACATTAAATGGTGTTAACCATGTTTAAATGTTAAAAGAACACTGGAAGCCATGCAAAATATATGGCAGGACCACTACCATGTGTGACTTCCACCTTGAGGACCTGGAGTGGCAGCATAAACAGGAGGGGCATGTGGGGTAACCGACGATGCGTTCAGGCTACACACGTGAGATCCTTGTAGAGACAAGAATCGCTTTACCTTCAGTAGTCTTGAGGCTGGAAATATTTCCAACTAGGTCTAAATCTTTTATGTCTGAAAAACCTTAAAGACTAGTTTATTTCATTGCCTCAAATAATTATAATTTAATATTTGGAAAGCATGTTTGCAGTTTACAAAGTACCAGCATTGAAAAATAAAATGATACTCTCCAGGTATATTATTAGTTGGCTGGGGGCTTTCACAGCAAAATATCACAGTCTAGGTGGTTTAAACAATGGGAAGATAATGTTCTCACAGGTGTGGAGTCTTGAGATCAAGGTCCAGGCAGGGATGTTGGTTCCTTCTGAGGACTGTGAGGAAAAAATTTGTTCCAGACTTTTCTCCATTGCATGTAGATGGCTGCCTTCTTCCCATCTTTGAATCATCCTTCCTCTGTACATGCCTGTGTCCAGATTTCCTCATTGTACAGCAACACCACTCATTCTGGATTAGGGCCCACTCTAATGACCTCATTTAACCTAATTACCCCTGTAAACATCCTGTCTCCAAATAGGGTCACATTCTGAGATAATGGGGACTAGGACATCATGATATGAAATTTTGGGGGCCTACAGTTCAGTCCATAACACTAGGAAAGAGCTTTCCGGGGGTGGGGGGGAGGGACTCTCTGTTATTTTTTTTTGAATACCTAAAAAGTGGATACAAATTTATCATCACAAAATTTTATACTTCAACGAGGACAATTTTTTTCTATGGACTGAGAGGGAAAGAGGAAAATAAACAAGGTATCCAAAATTTTGTATAACTTCACCAGGTACCTACAGAGAATAACACGTGTATGCGAGCTACTAGGAAAGGAAGGGTTCAAACTATAGATCCATTTATTGGAACTACCATCAGACATGCAACCAGATAAGACAAGTTGGAACGTGTACCTGATAACACGTGTAAAATATAGTCGGAACTGAATCCTGCAATCCAAAGTGAGCTATGAAAGCTTGCTGTTAAACATTCTAATACACAAATGTTCATAGGATCTCTATGTTTATGGAAAACAATTCACTTTTCATGTGTGTTTTACATGATTTTCTCTCGTTTTAGTGTTCCTTCATGTGCAGGAAAACAGCACCCCAAAACTCAGTACATTTTTAGATGTTCATGGCCCACTCAGAAAGAAGGTAAAAAGTAAAACTGAGTCTTGAATTCAGCATTGATCATGTAAATTTTTTCAAATCAGCTTCACGTTCAGCTTTGTTTTCTGAACTGCCTGCTCACAGTTTTCTTCACGCTTTCCTAGATTTCCGAGACCCCAGTGTGCTCAAGTTGAAACCTCCTTCTGGAGCCTTCCTATTGTTTGTTTACCTATATGGGATAAGTATTTCCAAATACAGACTCATTTTCCTTTCAAAACTGCAGCAGACTGCTGAATCTCCTTCACTCACATATTCATTCATTTATTCATTGCTGTGTGTTGGGTACTCTGGTAGGCATTGAAAATCGAAGGTAAGCGTGGTTCGTAACCTCAGCGCGCTTACAGGCTGGTAAAACGAACAAAAATGTCAAATGGAGAATTTGTGCGTTAAGCGCAGGAAGTGGGCACAGGGTTCCCCGAATGGGAATAAGTCACTCAAGCCAGAGGGAGTGGGAAAGTCCTGAGTTCGGTTATAAGAGAAGCACAGAAATTTTCTAAGTAGCTGGTTAAAAGGCAGACCGTGTTGTATGTTGCAAAGGTGTAGAAGCATGAAAATGTATAGTGTATTCAGGGAATTATAAGTACTTTGGTATTTCCAAGGTAAAAATTGTGTCAGCAAATAGAGGGGTTGAGACTGGAAAAATGGGAGCCAGGTCATGAAGGGAATTGGGAGAAATCGTGTGGGCCTTGGGAGGGGGGGTGTGCTTTGAAATATTTTCATCAGGAAAGTAGCGGTTTTTAAAGATCATATGGAGAGCAATAGGAGGGATAGATTAGAAAGAAAAACCACTGAGAGTTAGGGTACTATTGCAAATCCATTTAAGAAGTAAGAGAGAAAAAAAAGGAAGTGTGAGGCAGCAAATGATTTAAGAAGAGGATACATCCTGGAGCCCAGAGACCACCCAGGCGGGCTTGCTCTGCTGCTTACTAGCTGGGAAGCCATGGGGCCCGTCCCTTAACTTCTCTGAGCCCCAGTTTCCTCATTTCGAAAATGGGGTAGTAATAAACTTTCTAGAATGCTGTGAGAATTAAGTGGGTGTATATGTGTGAAGTAGGTAGAACCATGCCTAGTACATAGTAACCACTTAATATATGGTAGCTATTATCATTATTCATTGTTAAACAGTAATGGCTAGGACTCAGGAT
The DNA here is from genome assembly GCF_024362965.1 of Panthera pardus. Lineage (NCBI taxonomy): Eukaryota > Metazoa > Chordata > Mammalia > Carnivora > Felidae > Panthera > Panthera pardus. Next base: position 58,507,639 of record NW_026526810.1, on the reverse strand, counting down.
ACAGCATGAATTTGAAGCCAATTAAAATGGGAGACCTCGGAAACGATCTTGGTAAGGTTGTAGAGGAGGGCACTCAGCCGGTTCGTAGTCCGCCACTTGGCCTAAACACGTAAAGACAGTCTGTGTTCCACAGAGTTCCTTCCTGATACCGCGTTCTAACTGTGCAGCTTTTGTGTCTTAGTCGTATCACATTCAGTCACCAAAACAGCCCCAGCATTTCTGCCTCTCCATCAGTGGTTGCTGCCGTAAGGGACCCTATGACTTCTGTGCTTGAGACCTAGTAATGGCGTCAGTGGTACACGCACCCTCAGTACCCCGTGGTGTGAGAGAAACCACGAGGCAGTACAGAAACCCATTGCTTAAATATTTTTCCTTCTATAGAAACATTTTCCATTGTGAATTTTTTTTAAAAAAGAGCCTCTGAAAATTTGGGGTTTCTCTCTTTTCTTCCGAATTTACTGAGCCTTCACAAAATTCATCTCCAGGTGATTAACAGTCGGGCACTCTGCAGACATCTTTTCCTCTTCTTGAATGGGAAAAACCAAAGTCTTTGGCACTCTAATCTGATATTTGTAAAAGGGAATTCTACCATGAGGGACCTAACAGAGAAGAGCCGCCTTTCTCTGCAGACTTTTGGGAGCAACATGGGCTTCAAGGGAGATGGAGGCTGCCTGCCTAGTGCCCCTCCCAGACCCCATGGTCTGTTCCCGCACGGCTGTTCGTTATCTGGTTTCTTCGAAGGGGAAGCACAAGTCCACCTGCCATGCTGACATTCTTTCCATATTTGGTCCAGACGCCAGAGGATTATTGGGCCTGAGTCCCTGTCTCTAACTGCATCTAAGGGTCTAGGTCTCCCTCAGAGCAGGCCAGGGTGATCTGGTTGAGTAAGAACACCTACTCTCTTTCTCCGTATAACGTGCCAAATGAATGTAAGCTGCTCAAAGGCAAGCTTCACTCGTTCAGAAGGTACACATTGAGGATCTGCCGTGTTCATGGTTCTGGGCACCAGGAACGCAGCAATGAGCAAGACAGCTGTGGGCCCTGTCCTTGGGGAGCTCAGGGTAGGATGTGAAAGACAGAACATAAGCAAGGAAATGAATACATTCTTCTCAAATCATGATAAAGTGATCAGGCAAGGTTTTTCTGACCTACTGAAGTAAAATGCATCTCGATAAATGTTTGAGTTGAACTGCATTCTACCAGATTGAACTGGATCCCTCTGCACTTCAGACTTAGACTATAACTTTGAAGATGGCCTTCAAGTGTACTCCCATTTTGTGCACAGCTCTTTTTAGCCTCTGTGTTATTTGAGGCATTGAGTATTTATAACTATAGGATAATCTTTGTGCTATGAAGTTTTCCTGGTTAAAAAAAAAAAAAAAATGGCTCTTGACCTGGATGTTATAGTGTCTAGCTTCCTACATCACCAAAGCAGCTGAGCACCTATAATGTCCTTTCCCACTGCTTTTGTATACAACTGTAAGCCTGTAAGTAGAAAGGGTGGATAGGTTGTCGTGTTCTTATTGTCTGTATGCTTAAGGGTATACATATGACCAGATGATGAAAAGTAGATCTTAATGACAACACGGCCAGCACATACATGCAGTTCAAACATCAGAGGTTTCGTGAACATTACAATAGAGCTAAAGGGAAGAAATTTGCAGTTTCGCCAGCATTTGTAACAGCAGTGATTCACTTACGCCACTAAAATGTTTACATTAAGTGCAACACTTCATTTGTTATCAGCCCATAGCAAGGACCCTATAAAAATAAGTAAATTTGTGATTGCTTTCCTTTAAACACCCACTCTGTGATAAGTAGTGAACTTCCAAAGACATGATGCCGACCTGAGTCAGCTTATTGTATCACCTTGTAAATTCATTTAACAATTCAACTTTGGTATCTATTATAGTCGGAATAATCCAATTATGACCTCACTGTTATATTAAACAACCGTTACTTTCTAAAAACATGCATGGTCCACTGGGGAGAACTCTAAACTCCAACCAATCTATGGAACTTTCAAAAACAACTGTTAGCCAGTTTGCTTTCTCATATAATTATCCTCTTTTGATACAGATTATATGTATCTACCAAAATTTTGTATGAATGTGTCATTTTCACATACTCTTAGTGTGTGTTAAAGGTAGAATTGATTGATACCACTTAAATTTATTCATTTGAACTATTAACTTATTAAAAAGTTCTCAAATCATAGGACACAGAAATGTATACAGACATCCTATTCATAAATGTGCCATAGTTCTTAAATGATTCTTTAAGTTAATTTTTAATACACCTGTTAAGCTTTTGAAATAAATGAATCCCTGGTATTCTTGTTCTTGCTACTATTTTTTTGAGCGGGGGGTGAAGGAGGGGGGGATAGTGCAAGCTGGGGAGGGGCAGAGAGAGGGGGACAGAGGATCCCCAGGGGGCTCTGCACCGACAGGCTGACAGCAGTGAGCCTGATGCAGGGCTTGAACTCACGAAGTGTGAGATCACAACCTAAACCAAAGCTGGACACTCAACCGCCTGAGCCACCCAGGTGCCCCATGTTTGCGACTATTTTAAGCACTCGGGATCACTCTGTGTGTGTGTGTGTGTGTGTGTGTGTGTGTGTGTGTGTGTAATGTGCTTTCTAAATAAAACGCATCATTTTTAGGGAAATTTAATTTCCAAAATAGAGATTTAGAAAAGTTATAATTGTACAGGGTAATAATTCTTATTGTCATTTTGTAATAGAATTTTCTCTAAAGTAGAAAATCATGTTATGGATTCCTCTGCCATCCCCTCACCTACCCCAATCACTCCACTGGACAAATGGAACTAGAGATTATAGTCTTCACACATTAAATATGTGCTTGAAGATTATGTCTTTTGAAATGCACCTAAATATTTGGGAACCGAAATAAGAGGCATAATAAGATTTGCCTGTCCCTGTCAGGTTCCTACTAGTTTGGTCTTTAAATCCATCCCTAGCTTTTCATTCATTTCATCCTGTCACTCAAGTGGTCCCTGAGCAGCCATGACCAGGCACTCTCCAGGCCTGTGAATACGGAGATTCCCCAAAATACAACTTGTGCTCTCAACAAGCTGAGTGTAACAGGGGATACAGACCAGTAAGCCAAATGGCACATACATCAGCAGTTACAGCATGGAAAGGGCTGGGAATGAGATGTGCTCATTGTACAAAGTGGAAGCTCAGGAGACTCATTCATGTAAGCCCCGCTTAGAGTGGAGAGACTAATGAAGGGGGAACGGTGTTTGGAACAGAAGGGACAGCATGTGCAGAGGCATAGAAGCGTGAAAAAGTGGAAGCTGTCAACAGTATGATTAGAGCATAAGGAACACGAGCCAGATTAAGGAACTTGTGTGATGCCACAGACATCAAACTTTGTCTAAGCCACAGTGTGGAAGACACATTAGAGGTGTTGGGTTTATGGCGGGGGGTGGGAGGGGGGTTGTTTGATTTTTTTCATTTTTTTGTTTTGAGGTATAGAAATATAAGAAAGACTAGGGAAGAGAAACCCAGAGAGGGGTTATTGCTGAAGTCAGGTGTGGAATGGAAAAGGAACAAGAAGCAGTTCAGTGGAGAGGAAAAAAAGGAAACATCAGTATTCAGGATATGTATTGTCCTATTCCTCTTGGTTGAAAAATGTGAGAGGGGCGCCTGGATGGCTCAGTCGGTTGAGTATCTGACTCTTGATTTTGGCTCAGGTAATGATCCCAGGTTGTGGGATCGAGCCCTTTGTTGGGATCCATGCTGGGTGTGAAACCTGCTTAAGATTCTCTCTCCCTCTACCCCTCTCCCCTGCTTGTGCGCTCATTATGTCTCTCTCTCCCTCTGTCTCTCTCTCAAATTAAAAAAAAAAAAATGTGAATTAGAAAGTAGAGTATTTATAATTGGAGTAAAACTCAGAATGCTGAGTAGCATGTAAACCATTTGCCCTTTTCAGTGTCCAATTTATTTGCAATGGGACTTGAACCAAGGGCTTCTGATTTCTGATGTTCTGTGTTCTTTTCCTTAATGCTTCATCTATAGCAAATGGAAACAAATAAAAATAATCTGTTGTTCGTATCATATATAAATATATATGTATACATACACATGTATGTATATACTTAGACACTTTGTAATAAGGGAAAACAAGACAGTAACTAAAAGTTGGAACATTTTCTACCAGAAACCCTTATGAAATGTGTTTCTAAAGAACAGAAACATTTTCAAATTGTTGGCAGTTGTTAGCAATTAGTACATTTTTTAAAAAACCAAGAGCACACTTTATGCACTGTATGTTAGCCAATATGACAAATTATATTTTAAAAAAATAATAAAATAAATAAATGGATGCTGATTAAGAAAAATATTTCAGTCAATGTGTGTTTCCTCACCTTCAACAATGAGTAGCAATGTTTGTAAAATGTTTGTTATATTATCTCTCTAAATAAAAGTTGGTGGTTCCCATAACCCTTATGACAAACATTTCTAGGTGAAAAAATAGTTTGCTTTTTAGGTCATTGCTAAATCAATTTAGTTTTAAAGCATTTATCTGCAGTTAGAATGGTTCACATAAAAAGAACTAGGCATTGCATGGCTTCCACTGGCCCAGGGTTTTCATTCAATCCGTGCCCTTTTTTACAAGTAAATTTTCTTAAAGTTGTGGTTTTCCGCTCACTTTCATTCATAAAGGTTGGTGTCTCTATTCCCTTGAAAAACTCCATGAATTCAATTGCTAGAATTAAGCAGGATTAAAAAAAAAAATCATACATTTATAGACTCTACAGCCAGCCAACTCCTCCTATAGATATAACCACATTTTACTGGTGAGGAAATGAGGCCCAATGAGATTCCGTCACTCAGCATCAAATTCCATGTGGGTCGGGCAAAACATTGAAAAACAGAAAGGACTGGAATTAACATTTATGGTAGGAAATGTTTTAATTTCACAAGTCTTTCATATCCTATATCTGCTGTCAATCACGCCGACATAGAGAACTCTTTAAATACTAAAACACTTTTCTTAATAATGAGTAGCAACCATTAATATTATTAGCCTCCAACTCCAGCCACCTGCCGACCCAATATAGGACCTGAGGATGTTTCGTGCTGAGCCTGGTTCCCTTGTTGCTATGAGGAGTACCCAGTGCATTAAGATCAGCTAATGATGAGAAAAGAATTAAACATGAAGGGAGACGGTCGAGAAACTATTTACATCCTTAGTTACAATCCAAGAAGCAGTAAAGAGGAGGAGAAAGGGCACAGGTTTGGACGAGGGGAAGGTCAAGTGTGATTCCCATCTTTCACACAATCATCAATGTGGCCTTGGGCAAATCACGTGATTGTTCTCTTTTTTTTTTTTTTTTTTTTTTTTTTTTACTCATCTGTCAAATGAGCACAATTTGGATTCTTAGAGGATTCAGTGAGTTCAGGTATACACAGTGCCCGGAACAAAATACACATCTGGTAAAAGGTAACTAGAAACACTGAATACCGGGACTGGGCTTTCGGGAAACCTCCGTATACCACGTGGAGGAAAACAGGTCGTGCAGTGAGGTGTTTTCGGAGTCACCTTCAGGTCTTGGTGTGTGACTTTAACAGCCCTCCTCTGTGGTGCCCATGCTGCCCTTCTGTTCAGTGTGAGGCTGCTGAGAATCTGAACACTTTCTGCAGGGTAAAGCCAGTGCGCTAATAAAACGTCTCCTTGCCCAAGAGCCCACACAGAGTTTATCTCCAGCGGGGGACTTTTTTTTTTTTTTTTTCCTTCTTTTCCAACAGCTGCTTCCCTGTGTTTGGAGCCATATCATGAGTTGGGGTTAGTAATTTCTCTTTTCCAAGATCTCAGATACTTGAAAAATAAACTTTTTTTTCTGTAGTTTTAGATTTAAGTTCGAGGGGAAAAAAAAAAATACAGCCATAAACGGAGTTTACATTAACCACTTGGGATTATTTCAAAGTAAAAGAGCATTTACTGGCTTCATCTGACCTCTGATTTGAGGATCAGTTTTTTAAAAACACCACCAACCACAGACTTGTAAAGTTTGCAGAAACTGCCGACAGACCCAAATATGTTAAAGGTTGTAATCTCTTGAAAGGAGTTGGTTGATTTTCCTGTTGCCCCTCCTATCAACTTTAACCTCCAACCTCCTCCGGCATCTATCACCACAAATAAAACTGCTGAGGTTTGACAAGAGGATATAAAGTCACTAGGGCCATCGCACAGGGATGGCCACATGATTTTCTTCAGCCTGAAATGAATGCTCCGTAATTTGGGCTTTTCAATAGGAAGTCGTAAACACTCACTCATATCACTTTAGTTTTAATAATTACTGTTTAAAAAAACCAGAAATACACATATTCAATGATGTTTGACAACTGGAATTTAGTGGTTTTGTTATTGGTTGTCTTTGACCATTAACTTGGATTTCTGTTCTTAATTTTAATGTATACGATTTCAAGCAAGCAGCATATGATACTGATATAAACATGACGTTTGTATACAGCATTATAAATGAATTTTTAGTTCACGATTAAGACAAACCAGATGACAAAAAGCAAACAATGCGTTTGTATTGCTCTCTGCTAACTTAAAAATAATCCCCTGTGCTGGATTCACCTGCAGTGCCTTTCTTCTCTTCGGGAATTTGGGACATGTGGCTCATGTAGCACTTAGCTCGCCAGGGTTTCTGAGGTTCGGTTTACTTGGATAGATTCTCACATAATTCAGCTGTCTGTGGAAATTACTCATTCTACACTAGATAAATGCGATCTTATGAAGTCTCTGGCACCATTCAGTCTGAACTCGGCTAGTTCTCTGTTGCTGGTGTCTGAGCATAAGGAACGGGGATGCTATTACATCAGTGCTTGAACCGTGCTTCTTGTTGCTGTGTTGTTGTTTTTTTCTTTTAAGGTAGATCTGTGTGTTTTTGTGCAGTCCACCTTAATAGTTTCCAAACAACCCTGAGTCTAGGTGGTTTATATCTCCAGGTGTTCTTTCTTCAGCCTCATTTTCTCCCACCTCTGTTCTTTTTACGGGGCAACTGAGCAGAGGAAGGATAAATGACGTGAAGAAGTCAGGAGTCTGGGCAGCAGGGAGCCCTGGTGCTGGGGATGAAGGACATGACACTGATCACATCCCACCTGAGCTTTTGGTGACCTCAGCAGATTTCCTGCTTTGCAGCCCAGCCAGGGCGCCTTCTCCAGAAGCAGAACTGTTGTTTTGTTGCAACAAAGTGCATCCACGTAAAAACTCCTGAGCCCCCATCACCTAAGCCTCTCCCCTCTTCCCCAGCAGAGCAGAATCCAGGGCCTAGAAAAGATCTGTGTGCTGTTTTGGAGTGGGGGACTGGAGTAGGGAGAGCAGGAGACGGGGGTAAAAAAAATAAAAGAAAACTGTGTGCGTGTGACCTGGCATCTCAGAATTCTTAGAAAACTAGATTTTCATAAGGTACTTATGGTTCGAATTGTTGAGACCACTAAGAACCTCCCGTGTTCCTCCCATTGAACAGCGCAACTTTCTTGTATAAATCCAAGTGGTCATTAGTAACAACAGCTGTAGTGATCTATTGCATTTATGCAGCGTTTCTACATTCATTATTTTGTTTGAGCCTAACCATTCCTCTAGGAAACTGAAAGCATTTTAATGGATAGTCAAGCAACGGCTCAGAAAGATAAAGTGACTTGTCCAAGATTAATTCATTAGTGTCAGAACTAGGATTGCCTTATTATTCAGCAAATCTGTTATTTAGCATGGAAGATGTGCCGGGCGTCCAAGTGTGAATGCGAGTCCGTCCCTCAAAGAGCTCACAGTCTGTGGCAGGTGCGGGAAAGGGGTGCTAGATTTGCGTGCAGGGAACGTGGGCATCGCCGAGGCAGTGGCTTGAACTCATCCTTGCAGGATGAGACAGATTATGATCCAGCTGTCCTCATTCCAAGGAAGGACCGTTTTAAGAATGTTAGCTGTTTGGCCAATTCAGATTTCTCTTCCCATTTTAATTTCCTGAACACCAGTTCCAGCACGTTTAGAAGAATAACAGCTATGCTCTAGAAGAGGCCCAGTCCGATAACCCCGCTGGTCAAGAGGGAGACTGAGACTCACAGACTAATTAGGAAAAGCTGTAGAGACCAACAGCTGGGGCTGTGGGGCTACTGGAGTGGGTAACTCACAGGTTAAAAAAAATATATCTATATATAGAAGAAAAAGCACTTGACTCTGCTAATATAAAATGCTAGAAACCTCCATTTTCATTTTTTATGTAGCTGTCCCATGATACTAAAATAAATAAACCTCTAAAATTCATGCGATGCAACCAGTTAAGGGAAACCATTCTGGTTGATTCAGTTATCTTAAACTTTAGATCAATAGCCACAAAATGAATGTTTTTTTTAATTTTATTTTGGAGAGAGAGCGAGTGAGCAGGCAAGAGGCTCAAGGGGGGGGGGGGCAGAGAGAGAGAGAGAGAGAGAGAGAGAGAGAGAGAGAGAGAGACTCTCAAGCAGGCTCCATTCTCAGTGCGGAGTCCGACACAAGGCTGAATCCCATGACCCTGGGATCGTGACCTGAGTGGAAATCAAGAGTCGGGCACTCAACTGACTGAGCCACTCGGGGACCCCAAAATGAGTAATTTGACTACTTAACCAAGTATCCTTTGTGTTCCCTTTTACCAAGAACTTCATTCCTTCGATTTTATTGAAAAGCATATCTAGAGCACTAATAGATTTAAAACAAACGTGATTGAGAAAAGATTCAGCTCATCTCTTAATACCATAAGGACGCTTGTGTATTCCCCAAAAAGATGTTCTTTAAACACTGCCCAGGGCCACCTAGATGGACAGTTCTAAAGCTAGAGTGACTTCAAGCCCTCCTCATTCTAGCTGCACGAAGCAATTTCATGTCCATAGAGAATGTATGTACAAAGTTGTGGGTGAAAAGAATGATTTCTCCCCGCCAAGAGTAACAGTGAGATCCTAAGATGAAGCCCAGAATAAGGAAGGTCATCCTGTTCCAGCTTGACAATGAAGAAACAGGAGAAAGACCTTCTTTGCCCCCAATTTCTTTGACTGGTAGACCTTTCAGCCACTGCTAGGTAGACAGGGAAACATGAGTTCCCCACCCAGAAACCACAGCAACAGAAACAGTTGAGACTCGGAGTGAAAACCTCGAGGACAAATAGAACTAGATAGCTCGTGGAGGTGTAAATCTAAGGGTCCAGCTGTAGTGGTGCCTTAGAAAGTGAGTAGGTACTGGTAAGCACCGTTGTAGTGGCTTTTTGCCACCACACTAAGGCCTAAATAGGAACTGGAAGCTGACACCGCCCACGAATCACTATTTATCTCATCTGGATTGGGTAACCGGGTGGCCGTTACTGAAGAGGTTTCTGTTGCTGGGCCTTCTCATGCATTGCTTCCTTTATGGATAGAGGACCCCTGGATCTGCTCGGGATCCACACAATTCCTGACCTAGGTTCTGAGACTCAGTACATTTCCTACTCCACGTCACTTAGCTGACTCGTGGGAACAGAGGCTCCTTCAAGCCAAGCTGAGGAGACAGAGATCTGATTGTCTCTTCCTTTTCTTCTTGCTCTCACTCACCCTCTCCTACCAACTCCCAGCCTCATGGGCGTGCAACTGGGGTAGGCTTTTTGTTCTCTGTCTCACTTCCTGTATGTACTGGGATGTTAGTTAGTTACCTTAATTGAAGCCCTTTTTGTCCCCTCATCCCTGTAAGATTTTTTTTCCTCTTTTGGCCTGGCTTAATTTGTCTTGCCTTCCAGGAAAGCTCCTCATGACTGATTTTCTGCTCGAGTCAGCTTTTCTAAAGTCTCATAAAATCCCGAGACGATGAAGAGAGGTTATGCCCTAGGAATCTCCATCTTCTGTTGAAAGTTCTGGGATTGCTGGAGGGCCAAAGGCTGAACAGAACCCCCTTGAGACACAGACCCCTTGTCCCCAAGACCCAACTACTCGCCTTTTCTCTTACTTCCGCACCTGAAACAAGGAAATCAGAGGATATTACCCTACAATAAGACTTACCTACATGGAGGGCCACCTGGGTGGTTCATTTGGTTAAGCATCAGACTCTTGATTTCAGCTCAGGTCATGATCTCACGGTTTGTGGGTTCGAGTCCCGAGATGGGCTCTGTGCTGACAACGTTGAGCCTGCTTGCGATTCTCTCTCTCTCTCACCCTCTTTCTGCTTCTCCCCTGCTCATGTGCTCACATTCTGTCTCTCTCAAAAATAAATAAACTTAAAAAAAAATTTACCTACATGTAGATGGCTTACATTCTGTTACCCGTCTATATAGGGCATTAAATTTTATGTATCCAGAATAACTGTCCTGATTGCACTACATATTATTTAATTCATTTGATGACTCAGAAAGTACCTGAAGTTTATCATTCTAGAATGTTCCATATTGGAAGATGGAGGAGAGGAGATGAGGCTGCATCTCTCTGTATCGACCCTCAAATGTTTAGTCTGTTGACTTTCTCCTCCACAAACTGACAAAGAACACTACCTATTTTGAAGTGATTTTTGATTTGTTGGGTATTGGTGAGTAGAAAATAAATCTGAATTAAATGTCCTACAGCTGGAGCAGGTAGAAGGGGAACAAATGAAAACTTCCTGGTTTTATGGGCTGCTGAGAGGTGATAGCTCTGGAAATGCAGTCTGCTAAGTGATCCCAAGCTAATGCAAATTAACAGTTGTTTTCTTTCAGAACTGTATGACTGAATAAACATTTACCATTTGTTTCGTTTCTACTCATCTCTTAGAACAGTTGCTACAGGTCTTAATAGTAAGACTTGAAACATATAATGTATTAGCCTTGGCACATCAAAATATTGTTCATCTTCCAAACTTGAGATATTCCAGTTTGGCTTCTCACTGAGTTTATAATGTTCTGAGGGTATGTATCTAAAAATGCATCTTACTAATCTCCTGGAATTGATTAAAAAAAGAGTCCCTGTAACTTGTCACTCTTCCCAGCTTAAACATGGTCTGTCAGTTGTGAGATTGACGGGCATTGTGGTACATTTCAATCTTAGGAGGGGCCTGAATAAGAAATTTGAACCACCGAGTAGCATTTTGGAAGAGAGACCTATGATATTTGTGCAAAATAATAATGAGGTTAAAAATGGAATTTCAAGCTTAGCTGAGAGAGTGGTGCTTCCGGCTCTTTTTGTCCAAGCCTTTCTCATGATTCAGTGTGATCACCTTTTCTCAGAGCACCACTGTGGCGTGTAAAGAATTTCAGCAACTGAACAACAGTATCAAATAAATTCATTTTAGAAACTCTCCTTCAAAGTTTGTTCCAATCGTTAACATTCCTGGAGCCCCTGGCGTCTGCCAAGTGCTCAGCGCTCAGTTCACATGCAGCAAATTTAGCATGACAAAGTTGCTCCTGTTTTTTGCAAATGGGAGACCTGGAGCCCCAAATGGAGCCTCATGCAGTTAAAGTGCAGAATGGAGATGAGATCCGAGAGATACAGTAGAAGGGATTATCTGGGATCATGTAGATGGTTCGCAGTTGCCTTTGTATGGCCACTGGGTTAGATCATTCTTGGCAAGTCTGGTGAATTAGTATCCTATTCCTGAGTCCCATTTCAATACCTAGTTTGGAACTCTTCCACTCCTTGAAAACTTCCATTGAAATTTTTATCAATGGTATTTGCATAGACAAAATGGAATCAAACTATTGACATGTAGGTTGTCTTTGTTTTTAAAGCAAATTTATGTGAATGGTTTGTCAGTAGAGATAATTTAGCCAAAGGCACCTGTCTTGTCTAAGGACTCTGCCTGAAAAGACTTTTAGGGGGAGCTTGGTGAATTTTTTGTCCTTAAAATAAAGCTGTTTTGGAGGTATGAGAGAAGCTTAGTTTTTGAAATGGCACAATGAATAACAAAGGCCCCTTTTCACCCCCCCCCTCAAAAAAGGACTAAAAAGGACATTTGTTCGACTCTAGAGGAAGAATTGTGCCGTTAACATGAAAGTCTAGATACAAGAAAGGGGAAAATTGGAGGAAGAGGAGTAGCAGGTAGTGCTGGGGGCTGCAGGGCCCTGGAAGCGACTCGTCTTACGAGGAGGATTACAATCACGCGCAGATTCAAAACGCAAGACAGCGTGTTTATGGTGACTGAAAGGGGCTGGAAGATAAAACGTAGCAGAACATCCGGTCGTTGAGTAGAGACAGGCAGGGGTATGCACGTGTGTCTCTCTCCGCCCCGCCTCGTCTCCTCTCCCTCAGTGGCCCTACGCATATATCCTGGCAGACAAGCGGCCAATAAGCAGTCTTCGTATTCGGGTTCAGGTGATTTGTATTTCTGGCGTTTTAGAACAGACAGGGCTTATCACTGATTTGAAGATGGAAAGCACACTATGTCACCTCCCCCATCATTTGGTGGATGTGTGCTGAGGATGGCCAGAATTATATGTGTGTTAATGTGTCTTGAGCCCTGACCTAAACTGTAGATGAGAAGGCTCTTTAAATATTAAAATGCAGAACCAACAGAATTGCTTAATGCAGGAGGAAAGTGCACAGTATTCTAAAGGCAGGCCTCATCTTTTTATGGGGGCGGCTATTGCAAATGCATACATTTCGGTCCAAAAGTAACTTTTTTGGAAACTCTTCAATGGAAATACTAAATCGCCGGTCTCTCTTTTTAAGATAATTCGAGTTACAGAGTACCTAACTTTGGAGTTATCAGATGTGTTTATCCCTCCCACATGTCAAAGTTTAAGTGCTATGTTTTGTGTATATACTCATGTTATTTGAAAAAGCCCTAGAGAAAAGCAGCTATATAATTGTTTTTAAAGAACCCTAGAAGCACAGATAAAGGCTTTCAGAAAAGAGGGGGCAGTATTAATTATAACACCTGAAGTCATTTGCAAAATTTTGTCCTGATTATTGATGATTAATTGAGCATAAAGTTACAAGCCTTGAGAGAATTTTACAATTATTTTTCTTTGATTTTTCTACCCACAAAAAAAAAAAAAAACACCCCATCATTTTCTATTTTAGCAGTTTCCACAACTTAAACATTAAATTCTTATTGTTTGATTTCTGTTATATTAGTAGTGTGTGTTTTGCAATTCTAATCTCCACGTTTTTCTTTCTTTATCACTGAAGTAGGCCTTTTGAAGCTGGGAAATTTTTCATAGCAATATTGACAGTGTTCACATTTGCATGATGACAGCCAAGGAATGGAGCAGTAATTTTTGAAATTGCAGAAGTATTTAGAACACTGATAAAAGCTGAAATATATTTTTGATGGATTGAAGTTAAGCATACATGATTTTTCCTGCTGTCAAAAGGCTCTGAATTTCGTGAATATTTGCCTGCTGCGAGAATGCAAGATTAACATCACAACCATCACCCGGGCACCCAAACCCTGCAATTTAATAGCTTTTTAGGTTCTTTCCTTTTTCTAAACAGCAATTAATCTCATTTTAGTACAATTTTCTCGTTTCTGAAGTCGCTCATTGAATCGCTGTTTTGTTCATATTTGGCTTCAGCTCCTCTGCATAGTCATTAAAGTCCCAATTAATGTCACCTTTAGCTGAAGAGTACTCATTTTTATTGAGAAAATGACAGTTGCTGCCATGAGTAGTGCAGTGTAATATACATTAATTGCCCTGTAACACTGGTAATTACGAGTTTTTCAAGCCTCTCAGTAAACTGTCATGCCTAGACAAGACTGTGCTAAAATAGATTACTCATTAGGGAGACCTGTCCTATTTTCTGGTGGGTTCTTAGTGTTGGTTTAAAAAAAAAAAAAAAATCTTGAGCTTGAACAAATAGTTGCCAAGAGCAATTTCCTACAACAATATCCTTGTGTTGGGTTTTTCAGCCATCACTTAAGATTGCGGTCAGCAAACAGACAGAGTGCAGTGGATGCTACAGACGTTGTGAGTCTTGAGCATTTATTTAGGGGGATCACAAGAGTGGACTTAACGGTGTTTCATTCAGGGTTGAATACGGCATGTAACTGAAGAGTCCTCCCAGAGGGTGTTGTGTTAAAGCAGGTTCGTTCCCCAGTGTTCGGAGAATCCGTGAGAGAGCCAGTGTCCGCCCTTGCTGAGTCTTACTCACCTCGGGACTGAGTCCAGCAAGGAGCAGCGTTGATGCCTTTATTAAACAAATCCATATGAATACTGGAGTAGATAAATACCTTTGACACTAGACATGGCAAGCTTTATACATACGGTTTTAAGGTGTAGTTTAAAAAAAGGGGGGAAGGGATCATTAGTTGGAGAGAACTGAGATAATCTTACGTGGGAAACCGCTAGCCCACAATCTTTTTTAATATATAGTTGCTGACTGGTGTGCTTAGCAGACTTCTCTCTCTCTCTCTCTCTCTCTCTCTCTCTCTTTCAAATCGTGTTCCTAATTTCAGTGTGGATATAATTTTTCTAGTCCCCATTCCTATCCTATTTCATACGTTGCTCTATAGTCAACTTTAAAGCCCATTGTTGCCCAGAGCTGACAAAAAGGAAACCTTTGTTGTATCCTTGCCTAAAGCAGGTGTTGTAACAGTCTGCTCTCTCCCTCTCTCTCTCTCTCTCTCTAAATGAATTTTGTCACAGCCTTTCAAATTTTCTTGTGGTGATGAGCTAATGAAAGTAGATAGTACAATTTGTGCTGACCAGGTAGCAAGTGCCAGCTCACAGCTGAGGATAGTTTAAAAAAATAAATAAATAAAATATAGCATTATCTCACTGATTTACCCATTACACAGCATTAATAGTGAGAGACCTTGGCGTGTTTATCTGTTTGTATTGGTGTGCATTTATCGAATTGTTTATGACAAGACTAATTGGGGTAATTGTAGACACTGAAATTACCTGTCAGCTATATGTAACCACACTCCCTTTCTTTCTGACAAATGATGACAACTGAGGGACCCCGTAGCATTACTCATGATGGCTTTTCGAGTGGTAATAAGGACAATAGGGGCCCTGGCTAATTTGACATGGACAGCCTTCACAACAAGAAGCCAGCTAAATGACTTGTCAGGAGGGGAAAGAAGTCAGAAAAGTAATGGAGTCCCCCATGGCGCTCTGACAGGGAGATGAGGCAATTTCAACGGAAAGTGAAAAGGCTTCAGTTTGTCAAGTATTTAGAACAATCAGAGAACAGCTAGAGGCTGGAACCTGACAATAAATTTGTGACCCATGGTAGCGGTTTCGTATAGGTCAGCTACTTCATGATGGCTGTGCGGTGCTCAGGGGGTTCCGCTCACGCCACATACCCCACTTCTACCAGCCAGAGCCTTGTCACCTCAAGCGGGTGCCCTGTGCTACAGGACGGGAATACGGTTAAGGCGGTAGAGGCTCAGGGGCGGAAAGATGATGCAAGTTGCAGTCGCTGGCGTGTTGAAGGATAAACGAACACAACTCTAGACGCATAATACGAGCACAACAGAGATAACACAAGATGGTGTTAAGTCTACCATGGGGAGCTGGAGTCGCTGGGTTGAGCCACAGCAAACTCCTTTCTCGCTTGCTAGTAGTCGCCGAATACTATGCTGCTGTTCGTAGGTTGAAATACCGCCCGCAGAGCCTGTTCCTCTGCTTGTATGGGGCGGTTTAATACCAGTCTCATAACAAGCGAGAAAACTAGAAGTAGCTTACTGTTTCAGCGGTTATGCTGTCTTGGGTTTCTGGTTATGTTTTATTAGGGATAATCTCTTTGTTGTCGTAAAGCAAGTTCTGGAACTGGGGGAGGCACTTTGCCTCTCTGTACCTCAGTCTCCTCGCTTAGAAGATGAGGAAAGAGGAGTTGGTCACATTTATGTAAAGCAGGATTGCACTATCTGTGTGCATATACAGTTTAGGGTATTTTTATACAATTTCACATGCGTTAGGCACCTGCAGCAGATTTTCTTCCCCATCAGATCCTTGGGAAGCCAACAACACCCTTTACGTGAGGAATAGATCACCTCTGTGTCTAAGACGATTTTTCTTGTGAAGATTTCAAAGCATTTCAGGTATGGAATCTTTTTAATGTTGTCTAAAGGAGAAGGTGTTCATTTAATGTATTTTACTGTATTATTTGTAAGTTTTGACCTTCCTGTGGGGAAGAAAAAATCCTTTCTATATATTGTGTATCTTAATATATCCCTTCAATTTCTCAGTATAATTTAAAACACACAATTTCACAACTATTGTTAAACCCAAGTAAATAGGTTGCTCTGTGCCCTAACCAACGATTCAGAAGGATTAGAAACTCATCAAGAGACAATACCCATAAAATGGTTTTTTGTTTTTCCATTTATTTGGAGGTGAAAATGGATGGGAAGGAGGATTCTCCTTACCGTGCGTATATCCACTTCATTCCAGTGGCTTCTGAGTTGCTGGCGGGTTCTTAGTGTTTCTTCAGGGCTTTGGGAAGAGAGTAGGAAGTATTCCACCATACCAAGTCCCAGAGAGGAGTGCAGGGACCTTAACAAGGGGGTCCAGACATCAGGAGCAAAAGTTAGCTCTTGTAGAATTGGCCGCAGAAGGAGGGACAAGAGAAGTGCTTTCTTCCCCTCTATGCCTCCGCTCCCAAGTACGCAGTGAGAACTCCGTGTCTGTGCTCCCAAGTACGCAGTTAGAATTTAGCTTAGAATGTCCCAGGCTATGGTCTACAAACATGTCCTTTTCTTCTTAAATTTCAGTCTGTAGACAGGAGTTCTCCTTATTGAACTTCAAGCCCATATTTGGGATGAGTCTCTTTCCAGTTAGCCCCACTTTGGAGATGTTGTTTATGTTGCTTATAGACGTCTGGTAGGCTAAATATTTTCTCCCCCATCCTCTGAAATAAATTGTAGTTCTGTTTTTGTAATACACGTTCCATTCGAAAAGTCTGAAAATCCCAGGATCACATAAAGAACAGAAAATCATCATAATCCCAGTGCATACACATTATCACTATTAGCATTTTAGCAAAAATGGGATTATACTGAATACGCTGTTGTGTGTTCATGTGTTCTTCACCACCGAGGATACTGAGATGGTTTTTCAGGTCTCTAAATATAGTTCCACATTACCCACTGTGAGGAGTTCCTAATGCTAGCATTCTATGGATTTATCAGAATTTATTTAGCCTCCCATCTGTAAGAGGTATTTAAGAGGTCACCATAGACAAAGCTGTGATGAACATCCTCATGATGAAATGAGTTAAGATACAGAGAGCACAGTAAGCCTCAGTCAACATTTTTATTTTCCTCTGTCTTGTGCGATTTGCCTGTTATGAACGGGGAAGGCTATGGAACACGCATTTTTGGTACCATAATGTGATGTTTTGTGATCATTTTAATTTTTCCTTTTAATATTCAGTTACCAGAGCCCTTTTCATGACACGAAAAATTCATCTATCCAGTTGTCTGGTAACAAACAAACAAAGGTAGCTTTTGCATATACATTTCTTTTCTACCATCTAATCTTCAGAGCTTCTGATTCACCTACACAGTTATTTCACACAAGAGCAAAGAAAGGTGATGTGTTGTGCTGTAAAGATTATGCATTTGTCGGGGCACCTGGGTGGCTCATTCGGTTAAGGATCCAACTCTTTATTTTGGCTTAAGCCATGATCTCATGATCTATCAGACTCCACTCTGGACGTGGGACCAGCTTAAGATTGTCTCTCTCCCTCTCTCTCTGCCGCCCTCTCCCCTCCCAAAAAAGAAAAGATTATGCATTTATATGTTCAGAGATTCTTTACATGTTCATTCATTTCCCACCTCTGTCACCACCTGAGACTTCCATTGGAATCCCAAACAAGCTCGTCTTATTGTGAATGAAATTGTAAGCACCCAATAAATATTCGCTGTTACTGTTATCATTATTATTAATACTTCATTAAGTCCCTTTCCACATCTGTGAATATTTCTTTAGGATTATATCTCAGTAATAGCGCTCCCAAGTTCAAGGGACTGTGGAGTCTTAAAGCTGTTGATAAGTAGGACTACTCTGCCTGTCACAGAAAGTTGGTAGAATTTCTTCTCCACAGGGACTATATAGGTATGCCTGCTCCTCCACACCCTGACCAAGTTAGATGCCATCCCTTTCTATATAG
The DNA here is from genome assembly GCF_024362965.1 of Panthera pardus. Classification (NCBI taxonomy): domain Eukaryota; kingdom Metazoa; phylum Chordata; class Mammalia; order Carnivora; family Felidae; genus Panthera; species Panthera pardus. Next base: position 58,489,581 of record NW_026526810.1, on the reverse strand, counting down.
CTTTTACACTCTCATTTTTAGTTCCTTTCCTTCTCCTCGTGTCTGTTCAGTGAGCTTGCATTTCACTCTGTGACTCCTCGCCATCCGTCATTTTATAAGGTCTGCCTTCACCAGAGCTAAGGCACTTATAATTAGAAAGTTGTGTGATATAGTACCTGCGGTCTCCGTTTATAATTCCAGATCTTTCTGACCCTCAAGCTCTGGAATAGGTCACCCTCCTCTCCTCTCAGGACACTAGATATTTTAGATTCTTCCAAGTGGTCTCCTGGCCGCTTCCCTGTCATTATAGATTGTTTCAGTCACACATATAATTGCTTCATTGCTAGTAACTGGCTTAATGTTGTCACAGACCTCATTGGCTCTTCTTACCTCAGATTTACATATAGCATCCCAGGGCTTTCTTTAGGGCATTTATCATTTTTCCTGCAAATGATCTGGTGACAGTGTACAGCTATTCAAGTTTTCATCAGCCAGCAGATGATATGGTCTTTCTTCTTTGCTGCCACAAGCCAGAAAAGAGACAAATTCGAAGGAAATGCTTTCATTACTGCACTTCAAGGAGGCTCTGTCTGGGAGTCAGGGAGGGAAGTTTCCCGAAGTGGCCCCGCACACACTGGAAGATGCTCTTGTGGGCAGCCCCATCCCTTCATGATGCCTGGAATGAAGGCTCTTCATCATCATTGTCGCCAGCCCCGCTTTCATGCAGCCAGCTACACATCTTCTAAAGCCTGTTACCTTTCCTGTGTACCTCTCACTCGAGAGGAAAAAGTCTGAGGCAATTTATATGTTATTAATGGCTACGGCTACATGGTAGATATGTAAGATTTTGTTACAGTTTCTTGAAGAGGCCCATATTTTCATTTGGAGAAGGAGGGAAAAAAATAAAATACAGATTGCCACCAATTGCACATGAGTGGCACTAATAAATTTTATGGATCAGATAGCAGTTGTAAACGTGGAACTCTTTGTACATTGAAATAGTGTTATAAACCGTGTTAGGCCCACAGGCCGGCTCCAAAAGTCTTGTCGCGGCCGTAAAGTGGCGCTCTTAGTATCCTATGGCATTCTATTCAAGAGGTCCAACCTGATTTTCCCATCTCCTATCTAGAGAGTGGATCAAAAATGCTCAGACTCTCTAAAAGGAAAGAGTTGGAAGTTCAGGGTCCACCAGGCAAGCTACACTTGGCAGGAGGGCTGCCTTGATGGTACGCATCCCTAAACCAGTAATATCTTCTCGCTGCTTTTCTTTTCTTTTCCTCTATTTCTAAACTCATGTTCTTTAAACTCCCAACTTGTTTTTTCGTTTACATGGAGGCGCTTTCTTAGTAAGAGATTCCCTTCTTTCTCCCTGTGGCTGTGAGCCTCTCAAACACTGGCCACTTGGTAAGAAGATCTTCTTGGGTCACCAGTGTCCCTTAAGGTAGTTAAGGCCTATAAGATTATTGATAATCTGGCTGATTTAATCCAGCAGTTTTCACTAAGTGATTTGTAGGTGACTCCTGTTTATGCAGCCCTGTCTCATAATTTCTGCCCTCACTTGGTAAGAGTCAAGGTTCTATTCACTTGGCTTCATATAAAGAGAGGGCCCCCTAGCACAGCCCACAAGAGGGTTCCTGCTTGCACCTGATAGAGTTTAGAGCCTCCCCTGTCAAACAACATAGGATCCAGTTTCTTTGGGGGGCCCTAAAAATGTTCAGAGCACCAAATGCTCAGTTCTCTGTTCTCGGCTGCAGTCAACTTTCATGGAGTGGTAAGAAACCACACCCCCATCTCCCATTTGGCCAAGGAGCCACCCCCTTTTTCCCCATTGGGCTTAGCGAGCTTGGGAGGTGACATCAAGGCTTGCCAGAGTTCCCTCCTACCTTGTATGTCCTTGTTCTCTGTGTGAAGACCAACTCAGTTTCAGGCAAAGAATGGGCTTCTGGCTCCAACCAAGATTAGGCTCTGTCTTAATAAGATTCTCCTTATAGCAGCTGTGATGTCTGGGTGTAAACAGTAATCAGAGGAAGGTGGGCACTATATATGCATGTGCGATGTTCAGGAGGCGTTCTGTGCAGGTCTGGTGATTTTCAGTGTCCGTTCTCTGTGTGTGCACCAAAACAACCCACAAGTTCAAGAAATCATTCCAATGAATCAACCTGGCTACTCAGACTTCCAAAAACAAAACAAAACAAAAAAAAAAACGTTGGTGATGGAGAAGGGAATAAACATGCAGAGTGAAGAGTGTCCATTCAGGGGTGGGAGGGAGGGGAGGGTGGGTGATGGGTATTGAAGAGGGCATCTTTTGGGATTCGCACTGGGCGTTGTATGGAAACCAATTTGACAGTAAATTTCATATATTAAAAAAAAAAAAAGAGCGTCCATTCTAAAAGTTGGTGTATCTGACATGGGTAGTTAGCAAAGCCAGCAAGCCAGGCCAAAAGTCTACCGTGGACTAAGCCAAATCCACATGTTTACTTTCTTTCTGTCGTTATGTGTCATTAGGAAACCTTCTCTGTGTAAATGCATAAAGCTATAGCACCTGTATTTTCTGCACCATGATGTGACTTTCAGTGAGAATTCTGTTTTTTTCCTTTTAATATTCAATTAAAAGAGCTGTTTTCATAGTGCCAAAAGATGCATTTATCCAGTTGTCTAGTAACATATAAACAAGCGTAAACAAAGGTAGCTGGTACATTTGTTTTCTACCATCTAGTCTTTAGAGCTTCTGACTCAGTTCTTGACGGTATTTAATAGGCCGGAAAAGGTAATGATACATTTATTCTGTTACAGAGAACCTTTGTGTTTATTCATTGCCCACCCCCGCCCTCACCCCAAGCTTCAAGTTTATCCAGAGGAGCCTTTCCTTCTGTGAAATGTCCATCCTTATTCAGTGTAGCCCAACACTCCAGACAGAAACTGCTAGCTAGCTGTCCCCTGATAACTGTACTCCCTTCCTTACTTTAGTAAGTACCTGGTTTGGGCTGGGTATCTAGTCATCCAAAAATAAAACCCCAGGTCCCTTTGCAGCAAGATGTGCCCATGTGGTTAATTTCTGGGCAATGGAACATCAGTGGAAGTGTCCTGTGCAGCTTTTGAGAAATGCCCTGAAAGAAAGGAGGTGTATTTTTTCCTGCCACTTCTTCCTTCCTGCTGGCTGGAATGTGGCCCGGTGGCGGGTGCTCTGGTAGCCATCTTGGGCCTTCAGAGGAAAGGTTGTGCTGAAGATGGAAGAACAAAAACGGTCGTGGGCCCTCAGGTCCCTGCTGACTATACTGTCATCATGCCAGCCTCGTTCTGCCTCCCTTTGAGCTCAGTTCATGTAAGAGAGAAATGTACTGTCTGTGTAAGCCACTGCTGTTGCGATTTTTCTTTCACTGGCAGCAAGAGAACTTAATTCTAACCAATATGGTAGGTGAGATATTATGGAGGAAGTTAGATCTATACCAAGAGAGTTTATGGTGAAAAATAGTATCAAAGCCAAAATTTGAACCCAGGACTTTTAACTTTGCTGGCAGTGTTTTCCATGTCTTCAGAGGCTGAGGTTTTTATTTTATTTTTTTATTGTTAGAGGGAATTTTACATTCTGCATTTTTCCCTGAAATAAGAAATTTAAAAACAGGCATTTTAGTGGTGTTACTTAGATATAATTGATACACCAAAAAATGCACATATTTAATGTATGCAAATCGATCATTTTGGTCATATGCAAATCCCTTTTGAAACCATTACTACACATCCATCACCTCCAAAAGTTTCCTTGTACCCATTAGGTTTTTTGTTTTGTGGTTAGAACACTAGACATGAGATCTGCTCTCAACAAATTTTTCAGTGCACAATGCGTAGTATTTTTGACAATAAGCCCTGTGTTGTATAGATCTCCAAAACTTACTCATCTTTCGTAACTGAAACTTTATGCCCATTGAACACTTCCCTGTTTCTCCCTCCCCACAGTCCTTGGCAACCACCATTCTCCTCTTTGCTTCTATGTATTCGATTATTTTAGATACTTCCCATAAGAGGAACCATGCACATTTGTCCCTGTGGGACTGATTTATTTCACTTAGAGTAACATTCTGAAGGTTCACCCATGTTGTAGCATAGAACAGGATTTCCTTTTTTCTTTAAGGCTGAATAATGCTCATTTCTTTATATGTATATCCAGTATTTTCTTTATCCATTCATCTGTTGATGGATATTTAGGTTAGTTCCATCACTTGCCTTTTGTGAATAATGCTGCAGTGAATATGGGAGGTACAAATTGCTCTTTAAGATACTGATTTCAATTCTTTTGGATAAATACCCAGAAGCAGGATTGCTGGATCATATGGTAGTTCTATTTATAATTTTTCTTAGGAACATCCATACTGTTTTCCATAGCAGCTGTACCATTTTACATTCCCACTCACAGTGTACCAGGGTTCAAACTTCTCCACATCCTTGCCAATGCCTTTTTTTTTTTTTCCTAATAGCCATCCGGACAGGTATGAAGTGATATCCCATTGTGGTTTTGATTTGCATTTCCCTGATGATTAGTGATGGTGAGCACTTTTTTAATGTACTGGCTGGCCATTTGTAGCTCTTTGGAGAAATGTCTATTCAAATCCTCATCTCATAATCCCATTATTTGGCTTTTTGCTAATGAATTGTAGGAGTTCGTTATAGAATTTGGATATTAGCACCTTATTGGAATATGGTTTGCAAACATTTTTCTCTCATTCTGTAAGTTGCCTTTTCATTCCACTGATGGTTTCTTTTACTGGGCAGAAGCATTTCAGTTCAATGCAGTCCCATTTGTGTGTTTTTGCTTTGGTGTCATAGCCAAGAAATCATCACCCAGGCCAATGTCAAGAAGCTTTTCCCCCTATGTTTTCTTGTAGGCGTTTTACAGTTTCAGGTCTTACATGTTAAGCCTACAATCCATTTTGAGTTGATTTTCGTATATGGTGTAAGATAAGTGTCTTATTTCTTTCTTTTGCATATGGGTAGTCAGTTTTCCCAACACCAGAAAATGGATCTATATTTTTAATTCTCAAAGCTCACTCTGCATCTTGGAAAAGGTCCCCTCCAAATGTGTTACAACTCAGCAATTTGTTTGGAATAAAATTGTCATAGTCTGTTCTGTGTTCCCCCTGTCGTGTATGTAGTATCGGGTTTTGTGAGTCAGACCTGAGCATAAGGAGGCTCAGGAATTCTGGCCTGTGGGTAAAGGATTGGGTCCCAGCATCGCCAGAACTCACAGCCCATCCCCTTTTATGGAAGTAGCCTTACAAAGTCACCCAGTAATTTCAAATCTGTTGAAGTCTCGTTGTGAAAGAACTATTTTAAGAGAGTTGCCCGCCGTTAAATGTTTATTAAGTGTTTATAAATGTATTAGTCACTGTGCAAACAGAGAAGCAGGTGGTCTTTATGCTCCCACCTGTTCAGATCACTAAAGCAAAGCCACCTGGAAAGTTTCACACAGTAATTGACCTTCACCCTTCAGAACTTCACTTTCATTAAATTCAGCAATGAGGACTTTGACATCTCCTGAAATATCATTTCCATGTGCCCTTTGTTATTAGGTATGAGCCTTCTGGGAGTCATGCAGGGTGAAATGGAGACTCCAGCGTATGGCTCCAGAGGTAACGCAGACAGGGAGGGAAGCACCATGGGTGACCGGGGGTGACCGCTCAGAGGAGGCTGGTCAGATAGGTGCTTCTCGTTTGCCTTGCACCCGGGAGTGACTTCATTTTAAGTAATCCTTCCTGGGAATCTGGAAGGCCTGAGAAATTGTAATCACCAACCAAGTTTCTTTGTAGCAAACCACCTAGAGAAGAGACAGGTGTTTTTAGCACCTTATTTAGCTTGTGTCCACAGCCAGCACTAGCCTCTGCACCTGCTCCTGTGACCTGCCTTTGTTGCCTTCCACCCCCATGAGCCCACATCCAGGGGCTTATAGATTTCACGGATGGCCAGAGGAAGGTAGAGAGAGTGTTGGCTTGTGTGGTTGTTAGTAGTTTCATGGTGAAGGAGAGAATTCTTCAGTCCTGTTACTCTACCTAGTCACTACCTGATCTGTGAATGGCTGTGTGGTATGCTGGAGGAAAGCACTGGACCCTGCATTTGGTTGCTGTCTTAACCAGACCTCTTTTCTGGGCCTCACTGTCTTCATTTGGTAAATAAGGGAATTAGACAATAGCCAATCCCCACAATGCACAGACCTTTCCAAACTCTCTGGGGGGAAAAATTGAGGTAGACTGTAGCTGCTAGGGTTCCTGCTCCCAAATGAAGCCGTCCCCCTCCGGTCTCTTGCCTCTGACCGGCCCTTCTGGGAACGAACAAAGGAGAAGTTTTATTTGGAAAGGCCAGTCAGAAGTGCACGAAGCTGCTTCTTCCCCAGTTTCCCCTGCTTGTGTGGCAAATGGGTTTGCCATAAGTGGCTACAAGAATATGTACGTCAGCAACTTCGGTCAGTGATTAGAGTGATGGGTGATTCAGAGACACCATCCTGTTCATTCCCGGGATGGAAATGGTCAAGCCCCGAGGAAAAGAGATCAAGCAGCACTCAGACTATTGGCTAGGGTAGGGGTCAAATGGCAAAGAGGTGGGGCACCTGGGTGGCTCAGGTGTTCAGCATCTGACTCTTGGTTGGTTTCGTTTCACGTCATGATATCACAGTTCGTGAGTGGGAGCCCCGTATCAGGCTCTGTGCTGACAGTTTGGGATTCTCTCTTTCTCTTATAAATACTAAAACAAACAAACAAACAAACAAAAAAAAAAACAAAAGCAAAGAGGAGATGAGAAAAGAGTAAAGGTGTCTGTGGCAACCAAAGGGAGGAGACCCCGAGTCTAGAATAAAGGGGTTTCCCAAATCCTGCTATACACCTCTAACTACCCACGTAGCTGTTTTAGCCCTAATTATCTTCCATGTCTGTGGCAAAGTGAATTAGAACTGGTTTGACACCTGTGATGAAGAAAGTTTACAAAGTTTGGAGGAGAGATGGAGATTACATCCCACTGTATAGTTAAAAATCATTCCTGAGCCCTTCCGGATAAACCTTAATAAACGCCACACTGCCCTAAAAATTGTAGCTGATGTGAGTGTGTGCTCAGCAGGTGATGTGTATGAATGCATTATCTCATGAAGCGTAACGTATATATCAGGATCCTTCAGAGGAACAAAACCAATAGGATCTCTCTATACATACGTGATGGGTTGGGCGGGGCATCAAGCCATCTATTTAAGAACCAGCCTCTCACCCGAAATGCTTTGCTGCTCTCCAAGAACACAAGAACGCTGGGGGGAGGTTTTCTTCTCTGTGACGTCTGGGAAATGCTGGGGTAAATAAGTTACAGGCAACTGATACAGCGGGGTGCTCAGCAGCAATTTTTAAAGCTTTTTGTCCTACCGGGTCCTTGTATGATGAACATACAGGGTGAAATCAGCTTTGTTAGGAGAGACCACGTTTTCTTTTCTCTCCCTTATTTCTTTCTCCTTCAAGCCGTGTGTCTCTCCCCCACTCGGATTGCTTTAGTTTCCTTTTCTGTTTCTCTCATCTTTCCCTCCTTTTATCCTTTCTAAAAATTATTTTTTCTGAAAAATGAGAAAGGGAGAAAAATGGGATTTGATCAGGGGAACTTAACCTGCTTCTCGTATCTGTAGTAGAAATTGTGGCTTGGTAAGGAAGGAAAGGGAGGGAAGAAAGAAAAATGGAATGAGAAGGAGGGAGAGCGAGAGGAGGGGGAGGGAGGGTGGGGAGAAGGTGGAAATGGTCTTTACTCCCTGCAAAAGGCAACCTTTTTCTGATGATTCTTAACTTTGTTCAAGTCACTAAAGCAGTGGTTCTCCAACTGCTTCATATGAGAATCTCCTGATAGCTATAAAAATGCTGCCTATGGGGCGCTTGGGTGGCTCAGTTAGTTATGCATCTGACTCTTGATTTTGGCTCCAGTCATGATCTCCTGGTTGGTGAGATCCAGCACAGAGCCTTGCTTAGGATTCATTCTCTCTCTCTATCTCTCTCAAAAACTTAAAATGCTGCTTCTTCAATTATAAATCGGCATCTCTGGGGTGGACCCCCCCCCCCCATGCTAGTGCCAATTAAAACTCCCCAGTGATACCAATGAGCAGTTTCATCCAAGAACTGGAACTATAAAGTCCTGGTTGAGCTCGACTCCTCGCTGCTAATCAGAAATCACAAGAGGAGTCACCTCTGGGGGAGGACATGGGGTGAAAGGGACAGAGAAGGGAACCTGGGGTATTTGATACCTTGTTCTGGGTTGTGGTTACTTGAGATCTTTGCATTCTGTGGTCCTTACTGTATGTATATAATTTTTAAAGTTGACTTACTTTGAAAGGGAGAGACTGAGTAGGGGATGGGCAGAGAGAGGGCGAGAGAGAGAATCCCAAACAGGCCCTGCACTGTCAGCACAGAGCCTGATGGGAGGTTCAAACTCACAAACCAGGAGATCCTGACCTGAGCCAAAATCAAGAGTCAGACGCTTACCTGACTGAGCCATCCAGGTGGCCCTTATTGTATGTTGATAACCCCAATTGAAAAAGTAAAACTCTGACGCCCATACACCCACACTGATACTCTGTCCTCCCGTCAGACATTCTGCTTTGCGTGATCTGGAGTATGGCCTGGGCAAGGATTTGTAAAGCTCCCCAGCCAATTCTGATGCCCCATGGCAGAGGAGCCAATGCTGTAGGGAGAGGCCACCCAGCTGCTTTCTCTCAACAGACTGAAAGTACTCGATTTCCAGAACAGAACTGGAGACATCCGTTGCCTCTTCTTTTCCTAAATTCTATATTAACAGTTACCCTCTTGGTTACACGTATTTTTAAGACCACTATATACAGTTTCTTACCTGCAATCCCAGGATCCCAAAGGTTTTCAAGACTGATTTTTTTTTTTTTTTAAAGTAAGGCAGCACCACATTTGGCAGACTTGATCAGAACTCCTAAAGGCTATTTATTTAGGAACATCCTCTCCTTTCGAAAAGCCCTGTTTCTCTTCAGAAATACTAATATGTTAGTCGACAGGACTGCTGTGTTCCCCACTACGGGTATAACTTATAGGATAATATATAAACTTTTAATTCTGTTCAGTTTAATTCTCAAAGCCCTCTGGGTCAAGGGTTTCAGGTCAAGGATTGTGTACCTTGGCCTTGTTACGTTATTCTAGTTTTGCCTCTCTGAAGATCTACCCTCCTCTAGGGCAGTAGCCTCACTCCACAGATAGTCCGTTTTCCAATTGTCTCTTAGTTTGAGTTATGCTGACAGGTGATGACACTTATCTGAGCAAGAACCAACTCAATCTTGCCCACCATTGCATCAGTGGCCAGCACTGAGCGGGACACAGTGAGGCCCTGAGAAGTGTATGTTGAAGGAATACTGGAACTGATTTCTATAGTTTCACTGAGTGGCCTTTCCAATCTTCTCTCTAAATTCTGGTAGCATCATGTTTTGATGACCTCATTTGATTGTATCTCCAAATTCCAAAGGGATTGCGTTCCAAGAGGAAGTCAGTTATTTGAAGATAGTGCTTTGGGTTTTATTTTGTTTTTTACTTTTTCCCCCAAGTTTTCTAATTAAATGCCAGCTAGTTGGGGGTGCCTGGGTGGCTCAGTCAGTTAAGTGTCTGACTTCGGCTCAGGTCATGATTTCATGTCTTGTGGGTTAGAACCCCACACTAGGCTCTGTGCTGACAGCTCAGAGCCTGGAACCTGCTTCGGATTCCATGTCTCCCTCTTTCACTGACCCTCAATCACATTCTCCCTCTCTCTTTCTCAATATTAAATTCCAGCTTAACCTACAGTACAATATTAATTTCAGGAGTAGAATGTAGTGATTATCAGTTACAGAGCACCTGATGCTCATCACAATTACTCTTTAATCCCCATCACATGTTTAACCCTTCCCCCCACCCACCTCTCCTCTGATAATCATCAGGTTGTTCTCCATAAAGAGGTTTCCTCATTTGCCTCTCCCCGCCCCCCCCTTCGTTTTGTTAAAGATACTGTTTTTAAAGAGTGGATTGATTCCTAAGATAGGTAAGAGAAGTCTACATAATCCAAAAGTGCTGCTGCAAACAACCCAACCATATTAGCAGTATAGTCTCACTGGTAGTAATCCGTGCTCTCCTCTCTTCTCCTGCATTGTAATCCTAGACCTATTTATTTCATCTGCTAATGTTCAGGCAGGCTTAGAATCAAGAAGTGCATCATTCTTCATGCTGTTCTCTGGGTTCAGGTGGAAAAATAAGTTCCCAGATGTGGTCATGATGTTCTGTAAGTGTCCTGTTAACTTCTCTGACCCTTTAATCCAATAGGGATCTAGTGAAGTAGGGCCAAGCAAATACTGAGAACTGAGCTTTCTCCCCACCCTCCTCAGGAACACTTGGCTTCAAGAGTTTTTCAGGATGGAGGGCTCTTAGTCCCGCAGTACATGGGACAGTCTGTCAACCCCTTATTCTCTAGACCTGCAGGGTTCAAAAGAACATTCTGCAATGATGGGAAATGGTTTCTATCTGTACTTTCCAGTAAGACAACCACATAAGGCTATTGAGTTTGGATGTGGCCATGAAAACTAAGAAGTGAATTTTTAATTTTCATAGTAATTTTAATTTTGACTTTAATAGTACATTTAATTAGTGGCTATCATATTGGATAGCACAGCACTAGATCTGGGGTTAGCCACACTTGTGATTCTGACCTAACAGATGGGGCATTAGGGTTATCAAGAGATCACTAGACTCCGCCTTAGCCTATTATGGGATGAAGTAATTCTAGGTGTAAAAATAAAGAACAAAAGCCAGAGTATGGAAGTATTAGAAAAACTGGCACAGAAAACCGCATCTGATTCTGTTAGGCTGGATGAGACAGTGGTAGAAGGGAATTTTCGGGGAAGCAAGATCCTATAAACTTCATAAGCCATGACAAGAAGTTTGGACTTCTCCCCTCTGACATGGACCTCTTTGGAGGGTAGATAAATGGTCTAGTATCAAAATCCACTCAGCACTGAAGCCTTTCAGCCTGTCTGGCCAGGGAGAAACACCTTCAGAAGCTGAAGGTACTCCTGCTATCCCAGCTGCTGCTCTGAGGTGGTGTAACAACTCTGCCAAGTGGTGGTTATTGTGCCACTTGGCACGGTTTCCAGGCCTTGGCACCTGCAAGAGCCACTTCCTAAACCCCAGAAACATGGTTTGGCATGGCATATCCTGAGGTTGAACTGGGAAAAGATGGCTTCTTGTGGTCTTTGTAGATGGCTACTAACAGTACTGGGAGCCAGAGAGGAACCCACTTGAGGACCCGGATACAGGGGGTTCCTTACCACAGCCCCAGGCACCTGCGAGCCACTAACTGATAAGAGTGGGAGTGGGGGGGTGGTGGGCAGGGACTTCACAATCAAACCCCCTAAGACAGCTAAAGATACGGGATTTAAATTTAAGTGAAAGGTCCCCAGACTCCCTCAAATACTTTTTCCAAGCATCAACTGGAAATCCTTACAAACAAAAAAAAAAACCTGTACCTTCCCTTGTTTTTTGATTTTTTTTTTTTTTTTTTCCAATTGCAAAGTTTAGCTATTTGGAGGGCAAGTCTTTGCACCATGGTTTTTCCTGTACCAAAATCTTAAAAGTAACTCAAAACATTGGTTTGCATGGACCTCAGGCATTGCAAAACTGAACCAAGAACTTCTCACTTAGCAAAAACTAAAATTTGAAGAGTAGAAGGACTCCTTGGCTAAGATGGTCACAATCTAGATTTTTTTCCTGACTGATGGAAAAAAAATAATAATAATGTACTAGTAGGAGTGTCTCCTCTCTCGCTAGCTCCTCGCTCGCTCCTCTCTCTCACCTGAATCGGGCACCTGCTTTTGAGTGTAATTTTGTTGATAAGATTGAATCGAACAAGAACTGTGATGTGTAGCCTTCCTCGGGTGCATGGTAACTCGGGCCTTCTCCTAGTACTGATTCCCAAAGAAACAAAGTGTGAACCAAAAAGAAAATAAATCTGCCCATTATTAAATTTGTGCTCTTGACGCCTGCAGTTGTAACTACTGTAACAACCAGGGTTAAACTGTTAGTTCGACAACTTGTAAAGCTCTTTATCATAGAAAGCAAGAAAAATCAATGCCGAATTACCCCAGGAATATTATTGATGACCTAAATGTCATTTTCTGTTTTTATTACTTTTCATTGTATTTAGCTTGTAATTCAAACCTCTTTCTAATTAATTTGGTTTGGCTCAGTTGGAAATAGAAAAAGCTAACTATCTAATAGGTGACACATGTCACAGAGAAACCTTACAACATCCCCATTTCCCCAAGATCAATCAACCATGAAACAACTTGCCAAACTTGTGTTTTTCTAGCAAATTCTTAAGAAATACAATAAAATTAAATTTGTCTAGTCGAAAGAAAAGGGGGAGAAACATGAATGAGCAGGAGTGACCCCGAAAGCCCAGTTTTATCTAGCCATAATCTCTCTCCTAGTTGTTAAAATATCCCGAAGCACTCGATCATGTTGCCTTTTAATTTTGGAGCCATGTGTTCTGTTAGCAGCGTGCACATGTTCCTGATTTGAACTTCTGGTTTCCCGGCTGTTAACCAGAACCCTCGGCTGGCCCGGACAAGGTCTCAGATAGGTCAAAGGCCTAGAGCCTACATCTTGGTTAGATCTTACCCACATGGAAACCAGAAGCTTGGGTCAGGGCAGCAGTGCCCACGACGGCCCCTGATTAAATTAGGCCTGCATTTATCAACTACAGAGAGTACACTTAACCTTTCAACTCGAGAGTTTTGATGTATCTTTATTTTCAAACCAGAAGGGGGGTGTTTTTTCTGCCACGGTCTTAGTCCAGTAGCGACGAAATGTAACAGGCACTGTTTCCAAGTTTCACCTGCCACCAGGTTGAAACCACAGCAACGTGTAAGCTGCACCATGGGAAGCATCGTATCTGTTTTCCAGATTTTAAGTATGGTATTTTGACATTTATGGAAAACTACAATTTTACATCCCTTTCATTTTTTTTATGGGAGTTTAATATTTTCCTTTGGTTTCCTCCTCGAGTTCTTGATTCTCTCATTCATTTCATTCAGTTGATAAGAGCTATTTTGTCAATTAATAAGTGGAGCCATATTATGAAAATCCATGTGTGGAAAGAGCAATAAACTGCTTTTAGAAATTTGATTTCTTTTAACTCCCCTAAGTATTTGGTTTCAATAGGACTTTGAAGAATTTCATTTCTTCAAAATGCACTGTTTAATTCTCCATGAAATTCCCATCAAACTCCTAACGAGACAGACTAAACACTACAGCCTTAGAATAGGTGGGGTTTTCTTGTTGTTGTTCAATTCTGTCAGTTCACGTTCTCCTGAGGAGCTTTTGATGCCTCTGACTGCTGAGCAGTCTGACTTGAGACACTCTGGGTCTGCCAGGGACATCCATCATGCCCAGGTCTCTGATTCCTGGCACAGTGGTGGTGGTGAATGGACCAGGGCATGAGGAGTAATGGTCTGGATGCACTAGAAGGGACTCCAAGTCCTTCATTGACTTATTCACTAGGTCCTCGCTGAATGTCTACGTTGCTCTAGGCACAGGGGCTTGAGTGAAGTGGGGGGTGAAAAGTCCCTGCCCTTCTGGAACTCTGTAAATTCTTCATCAGTGTCCTTGTCCAATGCCAGTACATGGGTATATAGAAATAAATGCTGTAGTCTTGAAGATACGATTATTCTTAATGTTAAAAGGATTGTTGTTCCTGTCATAACATTGTTTCTGCAGTATGCTTGTTCACTTACCTAAACTCATTTCATGTGACATTTATAAATCCCAGCCCAGAACGCACTTTCAAAGTGGGGAAAGGCAGCAAAGAGCCTTCAGGAGGAATATTCTTGGCTCAAATAAAAGATAAAATGAGTTCGTTTTAATTAAAAGTGGTTGCCAATCGCCCCAATGTAGTGAGCTCTTCTTTGCCTTATGTGAAATCTAAATCTTAAAGCCGTTTTGAACCTTTCCTAAGACATGAGGTTATTTTGCCAATTCCCTTTCGTTTGGAAATAAGTCTTAAATTTCCGATTAACATTTATCAACATAGAATTTCAAAACTGCTTCACGAATTGCTTTTTATCTTTGTATCTCCATTTTGATGCCAAGCTTCTGACTTTGACTTTATATATCAAAGGTTACTCTGAATTTGATATTTACCAAAAGAGGGGGAAAAAAAATCCAGGGATCACCATTATCTTCATTGTTATCGATAGGCACATTTTTTATGGGGTTTAATTTACTGAGTATTTGATAGGTCAGTCAGTAATGTGTACTGAACCCTAAGTGTGAACAGAATATAAATATTTTCATAATTGTGGCCAGAATTAGTGACAGGAGGAAAAAAAAAAAAAAGATGTGCTTAAGTTATTTTATTTTTTTTTTTCTCACTTGAGAGGGAGAGAGAGTACCTGTGGTGGGGAGGGGCAGAGAGAGGGGGAGAGAGAGAATTCCAAGCAGGCTTCATAGCTATCCTCACAAAGCCTGATACAAGGCTCAATCCCACGAACTGTCAGATCATGGCCTGAGCCAAAATCAAGAGTCCAACATCTAACCGACTAAGCCACCCAGGCACCCCTGTGCTTAAATTGTTTCTAGATAATTTCTAAATTTCTAAATAACTCAGTTACTAAATAAGTCCCTATACCTTCACAACCAGCCAAACTCCTTTCTCACGTTGGCTCACTTTTTGTTGGACAACCCTTCTTGAGCTACTTTGTTGATCTTTAGATCTCTCTGAAAACAGTAGTTCTTTCCCTCTTTCCAGCCTGGATTCTTCAGGGACCTAATATTAAATACTTCATATTGAAGGGTTGCTAACTATCTACCAAGACCAGCCACTGCCAACCATGCAGACCTCTAATCAACATTCAGAAGACATTCATTGTGCTCTGTTCTAGACATTAGGTCTAAGTCTTAAGATTTTTTTTTCTTAAGGTGATTGGAAAGAGTATGGCTTGATGAACCAATTAAGTATACTGGGGAGGTCACTGAAGTCCCTGGCTTGATTTTGAGAATGTTGCAGCCCCTTGTAGAGAGAATACGGTGTTGAGCTTGACCAGAAACCTAATCCTGAAAACCAGGTGCCCAGTGATCACAGGCCTGGCTGGGACTGACAGTAAGACCTCTGCCACTCTTAGGACTTCTTCTGGGTTGTTGGCTTCTTCAGTCCGCTTTCCCTAGCCTGGTGCCCAGTGTTGTTAAGATGTTCTGAAGCACCTGACTCCCACAGATGTCTCAGACTGGGGGGGGGGGGGGGGCATAGAAACGAAAGAGGCCTGGGACCAGCCTGGGAAGCAGCTCGAAGAAGTGGAGGGAAGTAGAGGCACTTGTCACTAAGAATGTTTCATGAAGTCTGATCCTCCTTTTTGTGGTTGTCTGCCTGTTCATCCCCAGCTGCCCACTTTTCCTTCTGTTTTGCCTTTAAGATATTTTACAAAGCCTCCTTTCCACATTCATGTCCTCTGCGATCATTCTATTCCTCTCTTGCATTCATCCGAGGGAAATAGTATCTATGAGACTTGATTGTGAAATGTTTGAGAATTAATCAATAACACCTTGAGGTTTTTCAGCTTAATTTGTATATATTTATCTTGGAATATAGTACGCATCTTTTTAGCAGGCAATTTTGTAGTTGTTTGGATGTTGGCAGGTTTTAGGGGTGGGAGGGAAAGAAGTTATATTTTTAGCTATAGTGATTCACTCCGTAAGTGGTGTACATTGTAGTCTGTCCTCCAGTTGATTTATTGCATATGGAATCCACTCAAAGTACACTCCACAATTTCAGTGGTTTACAAAACCAATAAAGATATAAAATGCCGAAATAAATATTTAAGATTCCTTTTCTGCATTGCACTAAAGATATGATGAAAATAAATTTTAAAAGAAAGCATTTGCACTTGAGGAATTCAGGTAAAGTCATGAAGCTATAATTAAAAACAGAGTTGTAGGGGCCAAGTAAAATTTGGAGGAGATAATTAAATTTTACTATTCGTCTTATTTTTATCCTCTATTCAATTTAAACAAAGCCAATCTTGATGGACTATAAAATACACCATATGTTGTCATTTTAAAATAAGGTTCCGTATTTAAATTTGGCATGTTGGCTGTGTGGCTCTATGCCACCACTCCCTGCTTCAGAATCCTTCTCGACACAGGGCTACCGATTCGTGAGAGTCCCGAACACTGAACTTGCATGCTATCTGATTGTTAGATGGATCCCTTCACTCCTCCTTCACAGAGCTGCACTAGCTGGGACCATTATCTTACTCTCTTACAAACAAGCCAGACTCTTCATTAAAGGCCATCTCACAACCCACTCCATGTTTCAGTCCGCATTGTTTTTTCAATGTGAAAATCTCCCTCCAGAAAGCCTTTCCTAGAGACTGTGGCCCAAAGCAGAAACCCCGTGGTTCTCAAGCCCGGCTGCACATCAGAATTAACAGAGAGGCTTGTTTAAAATACAGATCCCAAAACTTCCTCCAAACCTAAGTTAGACTGTCTGGATCTAAGACCTAGAAATACACATTTTTCTCTGCTTCCCCCCCCCCCTCCTTCCCCCAGTCACTTGTGATACAACTAACAGTCTGGTATTCTCCATTGATGATTTGGGTACCACTGCTAGAGTGGAAAGAATATTGGATGCAAGTTCAAATCTCAACTGCTCACTAACTGCCCAGCTTACTCGACCCCTGGGCCTCAGGCCCAGAAGACTGAAAAATTTTAGGCTCTTTCCCAAAGAGTTTGGGAGGGGAAGGATGCTATAGAAGAAACCACCCAACTAAGTTAGTGTATCGGATAGTGAGATTCTGCTCTGAAGGTGGGCCAGTGAAGCAGACTGCTTCCCTGAGTGGCATATGGTAGCCAGTCTCATTTATGTTTTGGTCATACTGTACTGAGTATCAGCAGCATTCCTCACTCCCTTCTCTTGAAGCGTAAACAAGTTTTGTCTTGGATCCAGAACTCTCACAGTCACTTGTGCTTAGAATGGTTCCAAATGGAGAGCGAGTCTCAATTTCCTATACCTTACAGCACCCCATTGCCTACTGAGTTAAGACGTGAGAGGGCTGTGTGCCAACTTGAGACCCGAGATATCTGTGTCCTTTAAAGATTTCCCTCTGATTCAGAAGAGATTCATAGAGTCTTAGAACTAGAAGGGACTTCAGAAACCATCTCACGTAGCCCCCTTAAGTCTCAGTGAGTTCATGCCAACAAATGGTTGGATGAGAAAATCCCATTAGCTCACTCAGAAGAGTCAGAAAACCTCATCAAAATGAGACCTGTGTAAACCAAAACGATAAAGCATGTTGAATTGTTTTAAACTGTTGGTTCAGCCAATGGCTGCAATCACTTATGGTATAATTGTATTAATTATTATGGTTAGGATCCTATCAAACAGGATTAAACAGGTGGATTCCTTTACAAGCTCCCATATTTAGACAGATACTTCCACCCCAACTTTCTCCATCTTGAAAAGGAATCCTCCCCACCCCTACTTAGTTTGATTCTCAGCAGTGAACAACCATGATGACTTAAATTAAGGAGTTTTAATTAACTCCATTTGCTAAAGCAAAATGTATGTTACTTATTAAGCACTTGGTATGATGTGGCTTCTGGACTAGTGATTTTATATACATAAATTTTATGTATAATCTATTAGTCTCTATAATCCTCTTTAGGGTAAATGCTACTCCCATTTTACCAAAAAGAGAACAGAGACATGCTCAAGCTCAGAATTAGTGTCTCACCTAGGATTCCAATGTAGGTCCATTAACAGCAGTTAAGGGCATTAGACTATGATTTAGGCTGAGCTTCCTAAAATCATGAGTTAAATATCAATTAAAACTATGAACTTTGCACTTCTGAAACTGTATGTGAAATTGTACATAAAATTCAGAGTCCATGAAACCCATGCTACCCAATGAATATAAATCTCTAGGTCTTGCTTGACAGAAAAGAAGGAATAGTCTAGTAAATGGCACAAGAATTCCATCAGGTTTAAGTATATGTTACAACTAGGAGTTCAAGTTCTTTTTGAGAAGGCAGACACCTCATTTTTTTTTTTTTTAGACTCCTTTTTGGTTTTTGTTCGAAAATTGTACTCTAGCATTCATTTTGGCTTATAGAAATAAAAACAATAATAGAAATTAAAAATACTAGGACCAAGAGGGACTCGATAGATCATCTAGTACAACCTTCTTGTTGACAGAGGAAAGGACCCAAAAAGTCTCTGAGCCTTACCCAGTATCTCACAGCCAACTAGAGTCAGGTCAGACCTGGAGTCCAGAACTTCAGATTCTTATTTGAGCACTTGTTCTAATATGCTGAATAAACTGTTAGTTCATGGCACATGCATCTAAAGAAACAGGTATGCCCAGTGCATATTTGGAGTCCATTGCTTTTCAAACTACTGAAACGTGTCCCTGCTTGATTGAAAACGAGATGGTAACGAGATACAGCACAGATACTCATTTCAGCCCTATAAAGATACTGAGAGCAGCTGGAATACACGACCAGGAGTTGTGATACCACAACGAGACTGGGAACACTGACCCGTTAGAACTATAGTCTGAATTATCAGAAACTTCAGTGATTCCTTTGTGTCTTTATCCATGTATATTTATTGGGCACCAAACTGTGTGTTGGGCCCTGTGCTTGGCTCTCTGAACACAAGGACCCCTAAGATCCAGTCCCTGTCTCCACAGGGATCTCAGGCACCAGAGGACTTGGTAGACAGAGGCTGGGACCCTGCCACATTTTACACAGTGAGGGAGGTGGCACATTCAACAGTATCCCGCGTTCCTAAGGGCACCTGGGTGACATTGCTCCTTAGAAGAATGGCTTCTTGTTTCCTCAAAAGGCTTTCTCCTTAGAGGAAAATATTTTTCAGTTTGCATTAGCAGAGTGTTGGTCAGTATACACGGTTTTCCTTCAACAGGGATTCCTCTCCCAGAAGTAGTCATGGGTCACCACCAGACTAATTAAGAAATAGGAGCTTGTTTTCTTTTACAAGGCCAATAACTACCAACCGTGGCTTTTGGGGGATGTCTGCAGTTATTTTAACGGACACTGAAAAATTCCCAAAATGAAAGTAATTCTAATCACTCAGTTTATAGACCAAATGCATGTAATGATGAACACCACCATAAAAAAAAGCTAGTGGTCTGACAAAAACCACACGGAGGAGATTTGACTGCACACGAAAGTGAGTGGGTGGGTGGAGCTGTTGCATTAGGTCAGCAAAAATGTGATGAAGTAGCAGCTGTTTACATTTTATGAGAGGATGGACGGAAATGGTATTTTAATACTGCTAATTCACATCTAGCCGGCCATCACTCTCTACGTTAATACTTGAGCATTTTCATTCTTAAGAATGATTCTGTACTAAGCTGTGAAATGGTAATGACGTCTCGAGATTGTGAATTTTTATCATATTTTAAGTTACAAACAACTCTTAAGCCTGAAGGAGAGCCCGAGCAAAGCACACTTGTGCATGTGTTGATCTGAACTAATATATACAGGAGTGTTTCATCAGGGATTTCTCAATGCATTATAATGCAAATTGCATTTTTAAACCAGCCAAACTATTGATGGCTTTATTGAATGGAATAATTTATTACAGAAGTATTTTAGTCAGATGACATTTCATCATCAAATAACAGTAAACACAATAGCCATTTCCCATAAGACTGTTCTCTTGAGCCAAGAGCTTAAAAAAGAACATAAAACTTGCCTTGTTCCAAAGATGGCATTGTACTAAACAGTTGTTTATTACACCAGAGAAGAAAAGAGTTCTGCCAGCCAGACATGGTGGACCGGAAAAACATGCCATTGTGTCAGATCGTCCCAAGAAATCTACATTTTTCCCTCCTTTCCTAATAATGTTTGACAAGTGGAGATGAATTTTTAAAATCCAAGTCTCTTTTATGCCATTCATTGGGATAATACTATAAAATCTCTCCTCGGGTACTCCCGAGTATTACAACATCAATGACCTGTCAGCAGCTGCATACAGTTTTTCTTTTTTAAGACTGTGTAAAGCTATGGTTAGATTCTAATTTTCTAAAATAGGTTTAAGTATGGGGAGAGCCAAAATTAGGTGCACTTTTCTTGCTAGAAATCAGACCACAAATTGTACATTGTACTTAGAAAGATGATTAAGGCGGTCCAGCCGCACACCAGCAGTTCAGCTGATTTAATTGGAGCATGCAGATTTGTGTAAAAACATGTGTTGGGATTGGGGAAGCCTTTTTTTATACTGTTGAAAAGTTTTTTTGTTTTTTTTTTTTTTTGCAAGTTCCTGTGTATAATTTGTACGTTGTCTAATTCTCTCCTAGAAGTCTAAGATTAAACTCTTACATGCCAAGAATCCAGTAGTTACACATTTTTGTCAAAATGGGAATGCCTTATTCCTACCTTTGTCCCAATTAGTTGGTGGCAATTCTTTTCACTTAGTAAGCCTCAAAATTTTCATTATTTTTCAATTGTTGCATGATTTTAAAGTGTTGCCTTGGTTCGACGAGGCATAGACTTCGGAGGCAGAGCTGGAGCCTCCGAGCCTTGATTCACGTGAACATATAGTGAACATTTGGGAAATAGAAGTTGGAATTCGCTGGAAAATGTGGATCAAAAATAGCTCTCACATAAAGATGGGAGATAAAGTATGCAAAACGCCTGGCAGAGTGCCTGGCACTTAGCTGGAAGTGGGGGATTGGGGGGTCTTGCTATAGGGCTGAGGGTGGAGGTGCTGGCTGAGGCGGCCAGTGGAGGGGGGATTGGTAGTAACCACATGTGGCGGTGGTGAGCTTGGACATCTAGGCAGTTATGTCCGTTTCGGGGACGGGGGCATCAGAGTCTAGCAAGCAGTCCTCACTTAAAGCGTTTGTGAAGAGCTTCACGTTAAAATTTCTTGCCATATTCGTAGAATGCAATTTGGGCTGTATATATGGGTAAAAATAGATCCAATATCACTGGTCTTTCTGCCCTTGTTTGCTTAAGAATGTCTGCTCAAAATTTCCCAGTTGCTCTGATATTTGCTTTGCAGCAGTGAAGAAGAATCTCTGATTCTGTGGCTGAAATCTCCAATGTTTCTGAAAAACTGGTTGTTGGAATTTTGTCGGATCTCGACTTTAAATAATGCTGGGAAGTTGAGTTCTCCAGTCCCCGCCCCTTTTCTTTTAACTCTAAGTTAAATCCTTCCATTCCTTCTCAATCTTTTCGTGTGCTTGATACTCCCTTCCCCTCAATTTTTTTCCTTCAGTCCTGTAAACTTGTTGCCCGACAATTCTACTTTTGTAGAAATAGTCTGGCAGTCCTGTAGCCTTCATTTCCGTAACAGTTCCCCTGCTGATTCTCTCGTACTGCAAGTGTGAATTTTTCCAGCCACCAAGTACTGTTAACCCATCTTACAGCTAAGAAGTACTACTCAATTTCTGAATGATCTGTAAAGTTGGTTCCAAATGTCAGAGTGCTGCCCTATAAGGCTTAGTTGGCTTTTGTAGTTTCGCCAAAAGGGACCCCTCTGATTTTTGTTTTTTACAGTTTATCTTGAGAGAGAGAGAGTGTGAGCGTGAGCGGGGCAGGGGCAGAGAGAGAGAGAGAGAGAGAGAGAGAGAGAGAGAGAGAATCCGAAGCACAGAGCCCCTGATGCGTGCCTAGAACTCACAAAACAGATTCTGACCTGAGCCGAAATCAGGAGTCACATGCTTAATCAACTGAGCCACCCAGGCACCCCCTCTTCTGTGTATTTCTAAGAATGGTGTGAGTGATTTACCATTTACATCGAGGAAGTTCCAGGCTGTTGAACCAGCCAAGGGAAAATATCCATACGTCAATCACAGAAGAGCTAAGGCTGTTCTCATATACTTGGCTTCCCATCACAGTAAATTATGAATGGAGTAATTTGCCAAAAGAGACACTGAGTAGTGCTGACCACTAATTTTAGAAATCCTTCTGATGTTCTTCTAGACCCTGCTGTTAAACTAAACAGCATTGAGCAGGCCACACACTTGGACCCACTAGGCTTGGGTTGTTCATCTGAAAGTAAGATGATCACTGACAACCGCGCCACCCCCCCCCCCCCCCCCGGTCGCCTCTGGGAGTGTGTGGCTTTGTAATCCAGCAAGCTGGGGTAGGCACGTATTGCAAGAAGAACTTTGCTCAGGACATCCATAGGGCAAATGGACACAAGGCCTGTTCAGGTACAAGTGACACTGCAAACTCACAAGAATACGTCAGTTTAAAGAAGGGCCACTGACCACAACCTGAGCTGGTGATGGGCCCTGGGACTGTTCTAAACTTGGCACCTTGAAAACGGTCTCCTCAGTGACTGGCTCATGGAGAAAGTGTTCCCATTACCTTGGCAGGTAACTGGAAGCTGAGCGTCTCTCAGGAGCTCAAACGTTTTTCCCAAAAAGGATTGGTGATTACATCCTGATTCTTAAACCCAAGATTTATTGTAGTGGAAAAATTGTCCAAAGCTTAATGTAACCTTTTATTGGTTATGATCTGTTTGGCACCCTTCATACCATCTAAACAGCTAAACCTATGCTACTCAGTGGTTTCACAGACATCTGTGAAAGGCTTTTCAGAATATTAGCTAATGTTAATAATTCTACCTAAAACCACGTTAAATTGAGATCCACAAGCAACACTAAACATGGAGACCTCTCTAACCCATGTCAATATAATACACTGATCCTTAATCCTGACTTTCCATAGGTTTCAGTTAAATGCTGATCGTGTTGGTAAAGTAAGAGAAAATTGGAGTGCAACAAATATTGCTAAACATGTACCTCCTTGATATACAGTATTTCACTTTTAATGACAGTTTAAGGCAACAAAGCTGAAGGCACATATTTTTAAAGTAACGTCGTACCTAGATTTTCAATCCTGTGAATTCACCGTACTGTTGCCATAGTCGAGTCATGGGTACAAATTGGGTTATGTTCTTCTCCTAACTCTGCTTATAAGAACACTACTTAGCTTTTTTTAAAATTAAAAAAAAAAAAAAATTCTGAAACGATGCTAGATCTTTAGATTTCAAAGTTGGAGTCATTTGTCCACTGTGTATAATGTACTCCCTCTCAGTAAACCCATCACATTGTGACACCTTCTGGTTTTTACTTTTACTGCTATCATAGGCTTCTTATCCAGTGTCCTTCTGACGGGGCCCATGGACACAACTCCCAGAAGGTCACTTGTTTCATGCTATCGGGGATCACACTAGACCCCAGTATATAGTCTACCAGTATATCCAATCCCTACCTCCAACCTGCTCTCATTCTCCTTTTGCTCTCTCCTATGCCACCGGATGTCTTCAAAGAGTCGTCTGCACATGGCTCTCCACTCCCCACATGTCTGTACCTCTAGACCTGAACTGCTACCTGCGGTGCCACCTGTCACAGCCGGCACAGATGGATGCCTTGGTCCTTCTCTTGTCTGAACGCTTGGCTGTCTTTGACGCTGTTAATCCCACCCCTTGACTCTGAGATTCCACTCGTGCCCACCTCTCTTCCTTACCCTGTTGATGCCTCTCGGGCTGCGCAATCTTTACTGGTTCCCCTTCCTCTGCCAGCCCCTGATACTCTCTGCCCCACGTTCCCATCCTTAGACCCCATCTCTCTTCATTTCTCTAAGCAAATCTTGACAACAGGGCTGTCTTCGATGTAGCTTCCAAATGTGTATCATCAGTTCAGATCTTTTTCTTGAGTTCCAGACTCCTTCTTTTTATTGCCCACTGTACTGATTTTCAGACTTCGTCTTCGAGGAAGCCCCTAAGTGCCAGACGCGCTATTCTTCACCCTTGTCCTTATCTTTTCATCCTTTTCCATCTTACATCCTCCTTACTCTTCAAATCCAAATAGAGCTGTCCCCTCTTCAGTGAGATCTCCCCCACTGTCAACCCTCTGTTCTCTTCCCCCATCAATACCACTGAACTGTGGTAGCTTTTCAAAAGTTACAGTGCCATAATGAGTAGCTGTCACTTCATACTCTGAATCCACATTTTCATTAGTGAGGATACTGTACTATTGAGATTGATGCAGAGATTATAAGAGCCACTTGTTTGTCATCCCAAGGCAGGTATTTTTACCTATTAACCTGCCTACTCTTGGACCTCTTCAAAATCCGTCATCACTTGGGACACCTGGATGGCTCAGTCAGTTAAGTGGCTAACTTTGGCACAGGGCATGATCTCACGGTTTGTGAGTTTGAGCCCCAGGTCGAGCTCTCAGCTGTCAGCGCAGAGCCTGCTTCAGATCCTCTGTCTTTCTGCCCTTCCCCACTTTCACACCATCTCTCTCAAAAATAAATGAACATCTAAAAAAGATCTGTCATCACTTGCATGTAATTTAAAAAGTTAGTCTCTTATTGGGATATCCCATCTCCTATATCCAGAAGGGTTTCAGATCATAGTGAATATACATTAACTCCCATAATCTATCGGGTTAATATTAAATAAGTTACTATATTCTTAGAGAACTGTCATAATATACATATTATACCTTTTATTCTGAAACAATTAGATTTTAATTGTACTGTAGATACATCTGTTCTGTCACTTCAGGACTGATTTCTGTTGGTTTGAAAAACGTTACAGGTCCTTTTAATCTCCTTTCCAATGTGTAGCTGTAGGGATCAGAAAAGGCCAACTTCAGGTAACATCTATAACCTATTTGGTATCTCCGCATAAACTAGGAGCATGATTATATTCATATTTCGTGATGGGAATTATACAACTTGCAGTTATTAAATTGGACTAAGGCCAATATGCTTTTACCTACCTGAAAAGGAAAAACGTTGCCCCGCATTTAAAGAGAAACATAATGATAATTACATTAAAAAAAAAAGTTCAATAGTCTGAACTCAGACATGATTTTTTAAATTTTTTTTAAACTCTAATTAGCACAACTTGACAGATAAAAATTAATGTTACTTTTGGATGTTGTAGGTTGCCTGACAAAAATCCCATTTTATAGAATTTAAAGGTTTGTAGATAGAAAGTGAGAAATAGCTTGTCAGAGGTGATGGCATCAAAATGTAAAATATCTCCATTAGTTTCAAAACAAAATTATTACTTGAATGTATTTTAATAATGCTTAGCAATTAAATCTGTGGCATTGAAACACTGATTAATAATACTGAATCTCTTACTCTCGTGTAACAGAAAAGATGCACAATATGGGGACTCATTTCTAACTCAACTGGAAAAGTGAGAAATGTAATAGGGCCTGTGGGGTAAAACAGTGCAACAGAACCTTCTAGGGTTCCTCTGTCATCTGTCTTCTAGGGTTCTGCTGGGTAAGAAGTCAGCAGACCTCAGTTCTAACTTCAGCATCTTGCCTGAAGTCTTGGGTTAATTCACTTAGCTTTCCTAAATACCTCATCCTTTTAAATAACAGATGAGTATCTTTTTTACCAAGTATAAAATGTGTGTGAATGTATGCCGCTGTTTTCTCATGTTGGGGAGAAAAAAACAGCAAAGTACGTTTATAACTTAGCTCTGGATTAAAGAGACAAATAACTTTCTTCCTTTCAGCCTTACCCAGTTAGCAAAATAAAACTCTGTGCCTTTTCCCTTGTTTCCCAAAATGTAAGGAAAGAAGAGGCTGCAACAGTCCAAAATCTACTCCACTGTCTGTCCCTAGGGCCTCAATTCCCTGGATAATTACTGTCATTTCACTCTAGATAATTTGTGTACACTTGCCTGAAGAAACTGACCCCCCCAACCCCAAAGGGTTCCGAAATTGCAAGCCATTTTCTTGAGCTAATTATGTTCAATCCGTTAGAAGAGATATAGAAACATTTTAAATAAATAAAATCTTAGCAGATTATACTAAGCACTTCAATTAAAAAAAAAAAAATGGGCATCGAGGAAATATGTACCCTAAATCTTGGACCATTTTGTTTTTCATGCTATGTATTTTTTTAAAGTTTGTAAATAATCTGAGCAAAATGAAGGTACAAAATAACTTTTGCTGATAGACTATTACATTTTTTTATTTGCCAAATGCATGACATTATTCCTGACAAATACAGCTTCAATAACAGAACTCTGTTTTCATTTAATTGAGAGATGGTTAACATAAAGTCTGAATATCAAAGTCTAAAAGGCTTCATCTTAACATTATGCCCCACATGTGATACCTTCTTTCTCCTGAAAGTTATCATACCCATCTTCTGAAATGTCTAATCTCATGCTGAAGAGCTTACGAGAGCATCTGACCATTTGAAAGCATTTAAGTTTAAATCTTCAAAATATGACATGGGGACTCTTAGTCCTACCAAGGAGAGATCCGGTCTAGATTATCAAGTGCATAATCTTGGGCGAGATGAAAGAATTCTTTCAAATGTGACTGTAGTCTGTTTCTGTAAAACCTTGGCTTGGTCCATAAATAAGCCTAAAGGGCGTTATAAATGTGTCAGGAGCTCAGGGTGATTGATCTGTGTTGGATATATCATGAAAATAGACAGAAGGCACAAGGGTTGCTTCCCTGTGGAAATCGCGGTGGTAAATTGCCATATGTGTCCCCGTTAGGAGCCTAGCTGATCAGATTGTGGATGTAACAACTTTACAGACTGGACTTTGGGTCTCTTGAGATCTTCAGTGTCTTTCTGTGAAGTCTAAATAAAATAGCACCTTGATCTTCAGCCTCAAGCAGACTTTGGCAAGGAATCACGACTCTTGCCAGCAATCTTTCCCAGTCCTAAATTCCAAATACATCTTTCTCAGGGTTCCTGTCCTTCAGAAATCTGGCTAGAAGTGGATTTGTGTTAACTGAAAGGTAAGGAAGCCATGCCAGTGTTGTAATATTACATACACACCACAAAGGTTGAGATGATAAATTTAAACTTGAAAAGTCCCAGGCACATTTTCTTGCAGAACTATTCCAGCAAACTCCTGAGAGGAAAAAATGTAAAGTGTGAAAAGCAGTGACTTTAACTTCCCTTTGACTATGCCAGTTGAAAACAATGGCTCTAGTGCTTGGGGAAGTAGGAAGGCTCTTGAAATAAACAAAGGCAAATGATTAAGTAAAGCAAGTAATAGCACTGTTTTTTAAACCACTCGGCCCATCCTGGATATGCCATTAGGTTCAAGATCTAGACCAGACCTAAGCAAAACAGTGGTGCAAAGATACTCTGCATAACTTTTCTACCTGTCATTCACTTACTCAACCAACATTTATTCAGTGTCTGTGTGCCTGCCATACATTGTTAAATGAGAGGTAATGATACAGTAGACAAGATACTGCTTTCATGGAACATTCTGTCTGTGGAAGAGAGAAACCTTAAATACAAATAGGTAAATTGTAACATCTTTTAAATTTAGTGTTTGGCAATGAGAGACCAGTTCACTTTGCCATTTTGCTTCTGAATCCCATAGAATCTCCAGTGCCTGGGGCGCCTGGGTGGCTCGTCGGTTAAGTGTCCGACTTCGGCTCAGGTCATGATCTCACAGTCTGTAGGTTCGAGCCCCGCATCGGGCTCTGTGCTGACAGCTCAGAGCCTGGAGCCTGCTTCCGATTCTGTGTCTCCCTCTCTCTCTGGCCCTCCCCTACTCATGTTCTGTCTCTGTCGCAAAAATAAATAAAAACATTAAAAAAAAAATTAAAAAAAAAAAAAAAAAGAATCTCCAGTGCCATAAATCCAGGTAAATTGTATAAATCCAAATATGTTCTATAGCATGTTTATAGCATGTATCTGTAGTCGTAAATACCTCATTAAAAAACAGGAATTTTGGTTATTTAGTATCCAGCGTTGAATGAAAGTTTGGGTCCCACCCATTGCCAGCACTACTTGGTCATATTTTTCTTTGACCAAATGTTTCTTTTAATAGTGCTGTGGATCTATTTTTACAGTGGCCCTCATTTATAATGGAAAGGGATGGGGTTTTCTGTCTTTGGCCTTAAATTTTACCAGGACTTGAGCTAGAACAACAATTGCACAAAAAGTACGGCCTTTTGCAAGCTTGAGGCACTCACAGGTTACTTCAAATACTGTCTTGCATCGGCCTTAGTACGGCCTGTGAGTTCAAGCCCTAAAAATAAACACCTATTAATCAGCTAATGGCCGCATGAGTGGACCAGCTCTCTGACTACAGCAGGGACCTCAGTCTAACCTCATTCAATAGCTTGTCTTATGTCACCCAGGATGAGGCAGTTTGCAGCCAGGAATGCCTCTAAAAGAAGACAGTCAAAAGCTTAGCTAAATGTTTAAAATAACCTCCGTAACTCCTCTCCACACTGACAGATTGCTTTCAACTCGATGGAATCAAACCACAGCCCCAGCCCCAGTGGCCTTTGTGGGGCCAACCTTGAGGCCCGGAGTTTGTAAAGTAAAACTACACGTTCCGTTGAGGCTCTCCCTTGTCTTGCTTTCAATCGGAAAGCAACCGGAAGGGAACTCACTCCTGGAAGTCCTTATCTTCATAAAATTTAGCTAATGCCTCCTGTTAACTAAAATAAGGTTGGTGTGTAAGTCACTAAGGAAACTGTCAGCCAGTCCCCTCATCCCGGCTGACTTCTCAAAGAATACAAATTGGAGGAACCCCATGGAGTAGAGCTGTGACTGTTTACATACACATACTCTGTCCCAAAGACTCCGGAAAGTTGAGCTCTCAGTATGGTTTTAAGGGGTTTTTTGTTCTTTTTTTTTTTCTTTTTTGAATGGCAGTCTTTTTTTTTTTTTTTCTATATGGAGTAGAAATGTGGGTGGAGGGGGAAAGATTTGTTTTAATGTATACTTTTCTTTAATGTGTTTACCCCCAAATAAGTGAGCTGTAGTAGATACGTTGGCCCCACAAAAGTAAATATTTAGCTCAGAAATTCCACACAGAAACATAGCCCAGGGTATTTGGGTTTCAAGAAACAGGATCACCCTGGGGCAGAGGGCTGGTGTGCAGGCAACATGGGATTGGTAGGAATGGGCTCGTGTGTCATCCCCTCGGCCCTCAAAACGCCTTGGTCAGCTAGACAGTGGCCCTCGGCAGCACCCCGGCCACCTGCCTTTTCCAGCTCTGTCTTCTGCCATGCCCACAGTCTTTGCTTTTTCTGACCTCTGTGCTGCTCCAAAAACCTCCATGCTTTGTCTCAGCACTCTGTCTGCCCGTGCCTGTCTGTCCACTGGAGGAATCTGCTCTTATTCAGTGAGCCTCGATTTCAAGACCTACTCTGTAGGTCGCCTCATCTCTGCCCTGGACCTTCCATGACTTTCTCTGGGCTACCACAAGGCACTCTGCACCATTCTCTGAGAACATTGGTCTCCTCCTCATACTACCTTTTAACCCCCTTGTCTCCCTGACTACTGAGAGCCCCCCTGGAAGACTGCGACTGTGTTCGTGTCCTCTCTGCATCCCTGGAACAGGGCATCCTTTTCAGGAAGGCAGAAGGTGATATCCTCTGTGTTCTGCAGTGAGGACAGAAAGGAGGCTAGGGGTGCATGGGGACAGGAACACCGGACAGGGAGGTGGGAGAGGGTGTCTTCAGAGACACCGTGAGTTGCTCATGTGTGGTCTTAAACAAGTCACTTGACGTCTGAGAGCCTCTGTTTCCTCAACTGTCTAATCAAAATACCGCATTTTTGAGGATCACATATGTCCAATAATTTTTAAGTGTTCTGCCCACCATCAGCTGAAGATAGAACCAGAGTTCACTAACTCGTGTCCTGTCCTCTGAATCTAGCCCTGCAATTATCCACACTCACATGATCTTTCACCTGTTACTTAGGAAGAAAAAAAAATTCTGTCCTTAGTCCTATTTCTTTCCTACAATTGTCTGATAAAGCAGCTTCATCAACCACAAGAAGACAAAGGGACTGGCCACCCTTAGAAACTGGTACTTGCCCTCAGTTTCCTGAGGATCCATTGTGTGGTCCCCATCTGCTTGAAGGGCCAGCCTTGAAACCCCAGAAGGGTGTGGGTGTGGGTGTGTGTGTGTGTGTGTGTGTTTTAATTAGGGCAACTGCAAACAGCAACCATCATTTGTTTTCTAAGTCAGGAGTTTATCGTCTCTCCAGAGCCTTGCAATACTAGTTAATAAAGCTCAAGTTTGTTCCTTCCTGTTCTATCTTTTCATAAATAATAACACCACTTGTTACAAAGATGAACTATTAAGTCTGAAACTCTGCACAGTGCTCTTGTTCTCATAGGAAAAAGTTGAGGACCAAGTCCAAAGAAGCCTCAAGACCCTGCCCTGAAATTGGTGTGTGTACAGCCCCTGTTTGTCATGTAACCTGAGGCCTAACTGTGGAAATAGGCACAACAGTGTCATGTCATGGAGAACAGGAGCCCATATTTAAAGAAAGCTTGAGTCGCTGACATCACCTCGGTTTTCTGTCGAGTGTCTTTTGAAGTAGTCTCTCCTGGTCACGTGATGCTGATCAGCCTTTCTTTTTAAGGGCAGGAATGACTGTGAAGTGACCTTTCCTGCTTTCTGACTCAGAGAAGCATCGAGCCTAGTTAAAAATGTAAGAGCTGTCTGACTCTCGTTTACTCATGCTTCATTTTAAGCTTTCTCCCTGGGTCACGTGGAGTAGAGTACTTCCTAGAGCTGCCTTGATGAGTACCTGAATGATCCAGTTTTCTTTTTGTTACTGGGTTTATTTTCAGACCTCTAGATATAAATTTATCCATTCGTGGGTTGGGGAGGGGAGAACAAGGGTTGCAGAAGTTTCTTTATTCTTCTATTAGGTAGAATTTTTGTAATGGGACAATAATGAACATACACAAATTAAAGTGTTGTAAAGCTTCATTCTCAAATCTGTCTTGACTCCAGGATAAAAAGGCTATTCTGTCTGCTTCCTAGATAGACTGCTAAGACCTCTTAAGTTCAAACTGGGAGGTGCATGAAGATCACCTTCCAGCTTCTGCATTTTATAGAAGGACTTCTACATGAAGAGTCCTGTAGTGAAACATTTGTAGTGAAACTACACCTATAGGAGCTTAACTAGAGACTGGGATGGGAAGGGGGTTGGAACAATGTAATGTTTCTTATGTATTTCTTTGTGGAGTGATGTTTTTAAGGATTTGAGAAAGCATGGAGGAGAGTCCCAAGCGTGTACCACAGCGTAGCATAGCTATTCACAGAGGGAGCACGGCATGGGACAGATCTGGGCTGGCATCTTGGCCACTTTGGTGCTTTATCTCCTTGTGTGATGAGGTAGTCCCCTCTCTACATCTTTAGTTTCTTGTTCGTAAAATGTCACTGTTAGTATTTCCTACATCATCAGTTAATTGCACATATTAAATGAAATGTGTATGAAGTGGTTAGTACAGCGTTTGGACACAAGAAAGTATTCAAGTGTTAACACTCTTCATGGTCATTATTAACAGGTTAGCAGAGCCCTGTAATAGTTTTCTAACTATGAAAATAAAAGCACTAATGGTAGCTACACAAAGCTTTTGTTCTGCATGAGATAATGAAGGGGCACCTGTGTGGCTCAGTTGGTTAAGTGTCTGACTTCGGCTCAGGTCATGGTCTCACGGTTCGGCGGTTCAAGCCCCATGTCAGGCTCTGTGCTGATAGCTTGGAGCCTGGAGCCTGGTTTGGATTCTGTCTCTTCTCTCTGCTCCTACCCTGCTCACACTCTGTCTCTCAAAAATAAACATTAAAGTCTTTTTTTACTTGTTTTTCTTTTTTCTTTTTCTTTTTCTTTTTTTTTTTTTAATGAGATAATGAAGGGGGCTCCTGGATGGTTCAGTCAGTTGAGCATCCGACTTCGGCTTAGGTCATGATCTCGTGGTTCAATGGTTGAGCCCCACATCAGGCTCACTGCTCTCAGCATGTCAGGGCAGAGCCGGCTTCAGATCCTCTGTTCCCCTCTCTCTTCGCCTCCCTTGCTTGTGCTCTCCCCAAAATAAAAAGTAAACAAGATAATGCAGACAAAGAGCTCAGAAGAATAGCTGGCACCTAGTAATGGTTAAGTAAGTGCTAGCCGCTGTTAGTCATACTTACCATCATAACCATAATCCTATCAGTGGTATTATATTTACCTAAAGAAACAAGTCAAATGGTCTGTTTCTCTTACCAATTAGAAAGATGGGGACTATGTCAGTCAAGTGGGCTTTGAACCTAGGTGACTTGAGTCAGAAATGGGGTTAACTACAGGGCATTACATTCACTAGAATGCCTTACTCTCGTTGGATCTAGAGGGGGACCAAACAGAACAATTACTCACAAAGCCCAGACCTGGACAATGAGTCAAAACCCAAAGATCAGGTATTTTTCCACTGTGTGAACCCTCAACACAGCCCACACCTCGCCTGGGAGGGCCTGCCAGCCCTCTCCAGCACTGAGGTCTGTTTGCAGGTGACAGCTAGCTGAACTCCCCTGCTGTGTATATGTCTGCTCGTGGCCGTCCTGCCCACCTCACTGTCCTGTTGGTAACTGTCACCTGGAGCTGGCCCAGGAGGCCCTTTTCTCTCATCACTTGGGAACCTCCCTGGCTCAGAGCCTCATCTTCTGGATCCATTAACTAAATAACACCTTTACATACAAAATCGGGTAAGATCTTTACAGGCTTAGATTTAAATTTTTGTAACTGTAGAGTTGACCTTCAAAACTCATTTTCATAATAAAATGAGAATGTGTGCTATATTCTTCTCCTGAGCCCAACTTTCTATTTGTATTTTGCTGTTTCACTGTACGTGGCCCCTTTGGTGCAGAGAAAGAGTATAAATAAATGAAAAGCCTCACGCCCACATAGAGCCATCAGACTCTGATTTTCTTCAAGGGGCACTATTGAAAAAGGCATAAAGCTCATGTTGGAGAGTTGATGTGTTGTTGGAGAGTAGAGCGGTGAGGAACACACACAGGCTCCTGCTGAACTTGAGAAAGATACAGGCACCGCTGGATGGTGTTTGTGGTTCACTGAGTGCAAACCCATGTGTCATACACAAATACTGTTCACTTTAATAGTTGGATATCTCTTCACTCATCTTAAACACCTTAAGGTATTTGGAAAGGGAGGAAGAAGTAAAACAGATGAACCTGCTGAGATATGGCTGGGAACAGTAGCACTTGACTTTGAGTGACATTTTTACAACCTTATCTTCTAGATAAAAGCTACTGTAAACAAAAGCCTACCTAAATTGATTGTATTGAAAGGACTTGGGAGCCACCTGCGTGTAGCAATTGGCTCCTGAATGTTTAGTTTTTCTTCTCAGCGGCCAATTCCTACCCATCTCCCTTCGGTACTGCAAACACCAGTAGTGTCCCTTCCAGGGAGTAGGAATCATGTTTCCTGCCAGGTTTTAAACCACAGCATCCTCTCCCCCAGTAACAACCTGGAAAACAGACTCCTAATAGCAAAACCTCTGGGACTGGTTCTCCAGATTGGGCACTTTGAGCACAGTTTTAAGGCTCATCTTCTCACCTTTAAAAATGACTTTCTGGGGGTGCCTGGGTAGCTCAGTCGGTTAAGTGTCCGACTCTTGATGGTGACTCAGGTCATTCATGATCTCATAGTCCTGAGGTAGAGCCCCACATCGGACTCCACGTGTTGGGCATGGAGCCTGCTTAAGATTCCCTCCCCCTCTCTCTCTCCCTCTCAAAAAAAAAAAAAAAAAAGACTTTGGGGTGCCTGGGTGGCTAAGTCAGTTAAGTGTCCGACTCTTGATTTTTGGCTCAGGTCATGATTTCATAGTTCATGGGTTGAGCCTCATGTTGGGCTCTGTGCTAACAGCACGGAACCTGCTTGGCATTCTTTCATCCTCTCTCTCTGCCCCTCCCCTGCTCCCTCTGTCTTTCTCAAAAATACATAAAGCAAATATATTTGCTTCTCTGCATGGCCAAGAGTTAACATGCATTGAGGTGGGGGGCGGGGGGGAATCTTTTGCTACCACTCACAGCTTCTGTGGCAGGAGCTCTGTAGGGGTATTCATTGATGCGTTCATATATCTGCTCAGCCAGCATTTTTTGGCTGACTCCTGAGGGCTGCTGAAATACAAGCTGCCGCCATGGAGCTTATATTCTGGAAGTGTTTGATAACCACAAGGCCAGATGATCCACGTTTTATTTTCTGAGTACTGTTTTATGGTTTTCTATTACGTGGCCATTTTGGCTAATGACCTAGATGGTTCCAACTCCTAATTTAACCCTCTTTCCAGAATTGGCTTTTGTGGATCTATGAAACTGGGAAGTTTGCTTTTGAGGACTATGTTGGTTAGCCAAAGAGATTTTTCTTATTGTGAAATATTTATTGTAAGAAAATTTTAACTACCCATTTAGAGCAAGTTGGGATTTGACATACCTGGAGCATTGTGTCACGTTTGGTTAATGATAGATTTATAAGGCAACATGTATCAGCCTTAATCCTTTAGTTATTTGACTTTGCCAAGGATGAAAATTCCAATAATTTTTTATTTCAAGCAGACTTTTATATATCCAGAACCCATAAATCTTTCTGTGCCTTGAGATAAACATCTGACTGAACCCTGGGTTACCCGGTCATCTTTTGAGAACTGAGCCAAGGAAGAAGAGACCCCATTTTCCCTCTACCTAATAATAAAAGACTATGTGACAATGCATATTTGGAGTAGGCAATATTTATGTAAGAAAACCTTCTTATATTTTATAACATTGCTAGTGTCTAATATTCAGACAGCTAGAAAGGAAAAGTTAAGAAATAACCTCAAAATTTGCCAGAGCAAGTCTGTGGTAGGCTAACTGGTGAACCCCCAAAATGGACTATGGCGCTGCCAGCCAAGGCTTTACCAGTAAGGCAATCACTATCCATTATGGTCGTCATATCAATTATACATTCTCTGGCATCAAACACTAAATCAGCTGAAATGATGGGTTTGCCTTTGGCATGTTTCCCTGGGGAAATAACTGAGAAAACATAATAACTCACATAACCAATTTTGTAAAGTACCCCAACTTTTGGAGGAAGGCTAGGGTATAAATTCTAGGTAGATAGATATAATTTGCACCCAAGGTCCCCCTGAAGTGTTTCCTCACTTGAAGTCAAAGTCCAAGTAGACTGGACCTTGGGTCCTTTGTGACTTTTAGGGTGTAGGCATTTGATACCTCTTCCCGTTTGAAGATGCCTACTCCATATGTCCTCAATTGAAACAAAAACCAGAGCTATCAGAGTTAAGTTTTATCCTACAATTTCACAATGAAGTAATCTCCGTATGTGTCTGACTCCATCATCCCATTAAGTCTCTCTCTGGCCCCTCATCCCACTCTCCTTTCTCTCCTCAAAAGGTGAATCTATAATGGAGAAAACTAAAAGGGCCATTAGAGGAATAAATACAACTTAGCTGAGAACTCTCCTTGTCTGGGAAGACTTCTAGAATAACACATTGTAATTCTTTTGCTGTGGACCTTTTAGCATGTCTTGTGTTCAATTGATAACTTCTGTTTTTTACTTAAAATGTGAATAGCTTTTGTTCCTACATTATTAAAACCTGAGTTGTAAGCAATTCAAGGAGAAGAGGAGTCTTCTGTGACTTGTGATCTATGCAGGATAGGTTCACCAGCTTGTGAAGCTATAGTTGTTTTTTTCCTTTGAGTTGCAAAATGTTACTAAACCCTTTTAAGGGAAAATCACTAAGTCCACTGACCTCATGCATCACAGGCAACTTACATAGGACATAGGTTTGTTTTTTAAGTTTTAAAAATACTCGCATGCAAAAGAAACGGTTTCCAGAATCCTTGTGCCCAATAATTGTGTAATGACAGAAAATGTGGGTTAAACTCTTAAAATTGTTACCTTCAGAAGGCATTTTGGGTAAAGATTATGAGATCATTCATATATCCATACCTAACTATGCCCAGGTTGCGTTTTTGGTCCCTTTTATTTTCTATTTGCAAAGTTCATCAGCTCTGGTTTCATAGACAAAAGAACTGGAGCACAGGGGTCATGCACTGAGCCAGGTACAGAGTTGCAGAATTGGTCATGACCTCATAAACTGTCCTATACTGCTATGAAGCCACAGACACAAGCTTACATGCAGATCCGTGTGTGTGTGTGTGTGCGTGTGTGCATGTGCACACATTCTTACTAGGTAAAATGTAGAGGAGCTGACCCACCACTGCCAGGTAAAAGCATGTCTCCAAGAAGACATATTAAAGACAGCGGATTAAAAACAAAATAGCTTCTGCTATTGTATTCTATTCCACTTATCTCTGCTTTACTCTTGTAAGAATTTACAATAGGCTGGAGAAACTGGAAGTGTGGCATCTAAGTGTATCCAACACAGGGCAAAGTGGAGTGGAAATTAAGCACTTTTCCAGGCAATTTAATGTCGACATGAAAATGCCAAGTTACATAAACATCAAGGAGAATTTCAGGTGCCTGTGGTTGGATATTTATATACATCTTAAATTTTCGTCAAAATAATGTATTTTCTGTTTATTTTCTATGTGGCATAAAGGCCTGAAGTGAATCAGTATTTATATTTTTGCCTTTCTATTTTCAAAATTCTAGTGAGTTGATGTTACAAAGAGATAAAGTTGCAATTGTAGTAACCAGGATCTAGGAATTGAATGAGAACATTCCTAACTAGGGTTCTCTTCCTTTGTTCATTTCATTTTACAAACACAGACCTTCCAGGCAAATAAAAAAAAAAAAAAAGTAAATGAAACAACCAAGTTAGATTTTTATTTCATCTCTAGAAACTACAGAAAGCGTATTTGCATCGTATATTAAATTGACCATAGTGCCAGAACCTTAGGATACTATATTACATGATCACTAATCTATTATTATTGTACACATATTTACACATAGGCATAAATACATACTTTGCATATAAACATGTGCAAGCATATTTCACTTGGACTGAAAAGTTATTTACAACTCTGTCTGGAGATACATACAACAGTGATTAACAAGTGCATAACCAATCTACAACACGCAGATTAAAACTAAATAAACAGTGGAAGAGTTTATTTTAAAACAGTTACAAGATGTTTTATATTTCTCCGCTGTCCTGAGCTGCATGTTTGAGAATTCATCCTTCATAAAAACCACATGCAAGTCTTTTTGATGGTGAAACAATTGACTTCCAACAGCCACATGCCTGCACACATCCTCAGAATATCTCCCAGAGCCCACACAGCAACTCAAAAGGAGAAAAACTGTGTGTGTATACACATAGTATACATGTGTAATATATATGCATGCAATATATGTATGCACACTATATATACACGTGTGTGTGTGTGTGTGTATAATTTCACATATACTGTTGTATTCTTTTTGGAGAAGGGTTTTTTGTGAATTGAAGGAAAAGATTTGGGTGGGAAACAAAGATTTCAAGCAATAAAATTGTTTTGTTTTTATTACTGAAGACTCTCATGAACAAGAAACATGAGTAACTCATCAAATCATTCCACAAGTCCTGTTATCTTTCAATTAAAACTTGTGTCAATCCAGATTTGTATTGTTAGAACCCTAGTGCATCAAGAATTCTTCTTTTGTTCTAATGTTTATTTTTCAGAGAGAGGGAAAGAGAGACAGACACAGGGTATGACCAGGGGGAGGGGCAGAGAGAGAGGGAGACAAAGAATCCAAAGCAGGCTCCAGGCTCCGAGCTGTCAGCACAGAACCCGCCGTGAGGTTCGAACTACTGACCGCGAGATTATGACCTGAGCTAAATAAAGTTGGATGCTTAACCAACTGAGCCACCCAGGCACCCCAAGAATCCTTTTTTATGTAATCATGGTGATTCAGCTCATTAAGAGGAGTATTAGATCAATCTCACGAGTTTGCCTTATTCTGTGTCCCAGGCAAATTTTGTGATCATACATGAATTCCACGACCCTTGCCTTTTACGCTGTATTGCCAAAAGACATAAAAAGCCTCTGATTCGACTGTTAAAAACTGAGAACAAACTGAGGGTTGATGGGGGGTGGGAGGGAGGGCAGGGTGGGTGATGGGTATTGAGGAGGGCACCTTTTGGGATGAGCACTGGGTGTTGTATGGAAACCAATTTGACAGTAAATTTCATATATTAAAAAAAAAATAAATTAAAAAAAAAAGCCTCTGATTCTTTAAAAAATATGTAGTGATTTTTCTCATAGAGCTGAAGACAAACACAGATGAGCCAAGTTAGTGCCACAATCATAAGCTACGTGTCTATACTAGAGGTATTTTAGAAGCAAAGATGGGCCTTTGGGGTTCACTGCATCAACCCTGCTTAGCAAGTCTGAACCTTCTTTTCTGGGAAGACAAATCTCCACCTGATATGCTCACTTAGACCCGTTGCTTCCCTCAGTTTTCCTCGTAACTTATTCCAGCTGTTTATTTCCATTTCCATGAACAGACTGCGGCAGTGTTCTGGATTTACTCCTCTTTGCTCATGTTTAGATTCTGCCCCATAACTTCTGAATCCCCTCACGGGAGGGAAACATTTCTCTTCTCCGAACTTTATGCAGCGATTTGGTAATTTCCGTTCCCCAGTTTACTTTACTGATTGTCAGATGCTTTAAATATGCTCCCTCAAAAGTAATCATTTTAATTTCTTTACCTGAATTATAAGCTGCTTTTCCATATACTTCGCAAACACGGTGACACTTAAATCGAAATGAGTAGCTGGATAAACTTCTTAGTGTGAAACTATTGACTTCACACTTGAAGAATTATTCCTTGTAGACAGGTGAATCTCAACTCATATACTGGGCTTTTGATTAGTCGCCTGCCTTCCAGGGCCCTGCTCGTCTTTTGCAGGTGTTGTAAATACTTCTCAAAGTTGAATGACTATTGAAATGGGTGTATAAAGACAAGGGTAGTGGTTACAAGCCTTACAGCCAGACTGCTGAAGTTCAAAGCCTCCTTTTTGTGCCTCTTAGTTTTCCTCTGTAGAATGGGGACAATCCCAGGTTGCTTGGGAATATCAAATTAATCTGTATGCATAAAAGGGCTTACAACACTGCCGGGTGCTTAACAAGTGCCATAAATGTTTGTTACCTCTTTGGTGTTGGTTATTGGAATCAGATCGTTTTATATTTGTATTTTTTTAACATTTGATTTTTGAGTAATTTCTACACCCAATGTGGGGCTCGAACTTAAAACCCTGACATCAAGTGTTGCATGCTCTACCTACTGAGCCAGACAGGAGCCCCTTTATATATGTATTTAGACAATACCTTTGTAGACGTAATGTCTGGTCAAGGGCTCTCTCGAATCTGTAGAGACCTAGAAGCTACAAAGGCTTCAGGAAACCAACCAGGGAGTTACTTATTGGAGCCAACTTAAGCAAAACGGTATCTAGGTATCTCTGAATTTCTGCATCTACCTTTGATTTCAGCACTCTCTGAAGAAACGTAAAGAGGTCTGACAATAGACACTTCATCTTCTTCCCTTTTCTCCACAAGTAAAGATACCATCCAAGAAATGCCTGCTTTATAAACAATAGTGTAAGGATATGGAAAGGAAAGGGGGTGTATTTTTTCATAGCTAAGAAAGAGTTCGCAAGTCCTTCCTGAATGTGGGCCAAATCTTCTGTCCATACCTCTGAGTTTCTCACAGAGAAAATCGTGCAGCGAAAGACATGATTTGTAACTCATGTTCTGTCCAACATCTGTACTCTGCCATCCTAGGTGACTGAGAATAGCTAAATTCTTCAGGAATACTAAGAATTCACTCACTGCACTACCATTTGTAAAACATTCTTGGTGGTAGTCTTTTAAAAATCTATTACAGGTTGCCCTGCTCTTAATGTAACAAAACCTAACCACTGATTTATCCTGGACTGTCCTCAGCACCCGTAATTGACAAGGTCTATTGACCCCAGCACCAAACAGCATTAGATTGCCATAATTGGAGGTTTTTAATGTCTCTTCTCTAGTTGTCAGCAGTCACTCACCTTGACTGGCAAGTATTCTACCTGTAACCAGCCTCTCACACCCTATCTCTGTCCCTCATGTTTGCAGCTTCAGAAGCCCAATAACCAACCAACACCAAAACCATGCGCTGGTGGGCGCCTGGTGGTTCAGTCCATTAAGCGCCCAACTCTTGATTTAGGGTCAGGTCATGATCTTGCAGTTGGTGAGATCAAGCTCCTCATCGGTCTCTGGGCTGACAGCGTGGAGCCTGCTTAAGGTTCTCTTCTCACCCTCTCCCCCCCCCCCCCCCCCCGTCCCCCAGCTCACACACATTTCTCTCTCTCTCTCTCTCTCTCTCTCTCTAACTCGAGGGGAAAAAGCCACAGCACTGGAGAAAATGTCCAGAATTCTTCATTTTATATATGATTTCTATACATCCTTGGGTAACCCCAGTGTCCTAAATAAATAACAGGCAGAGGTATTGGTATAGTCTAAGTTAGGAGCCAAGAAGTTCCATTAGTAGAAAAGTGCAGATCTGCTTGATAAGTTACTAGCCTTGGAGTGCCTGCTGACAGCATAGAGTCTGCTTGAGATTCACTCTCTTCTTCTCTCTCTGCCCCTCCCCACCTTGTGCGCGCGCTCTCTCTCTCTCTCTCTCTCTCTCTCTCAAAATAAACATTTTTTAAAAACTGACCAGTCTTGATGAAGAGCTGCTACTTATTGATAATCTCATTCAGTAACGCCTTCTGCTTTAGATTCTGGGTTAAAGTGTAACTAGTATAAAAAGCCACCAGGACTTTCCATACTGCATATGTGAAGAAGGGTATTTGACTAGTCCGGTGTGTGTGTGTATTGCTGTATAGCAAACTACCCCCAAACTAAAGGAGTTAACATACATTTGTTACCTCACTCTCCCTGTGATTGAAGAATATGGGCATAGTTTAGCTGGGTTTTCTTCTTCCTTGTCTCTCACAGGCTGTATTCAAGACATTGGCCCAGGGAG
The DNA here is from genome assembly GCF_024362965.1 of Panthera pardus. Taxonomy (NCBI): domain Eukaryota; kingdom Metazoa; phylum Chordata; class Mammalia; order Carnivora; family Felidae; genus Panthera; species Panthera pardus. The sequence continues at coordinate 58,448,800 of NW_026526810.1, read as the reverse complement.
TGTGGTCTCATCTGAAGGTTTGCCGAAAGGTACACTCCCAAACTCGCTCAGTGGTTGTTGGCAGGATTCAGCTCCTCAGGAGCTGTTGTCCCTTCCTCTCAGACTCTTGGCCACAGGCCACCCTCAATTCCCTGCTACGTGGGCCTCTCCCAAATGACGGTTTGTTTCATCCAAGTATGCAAGTTGAGAAGGCAAGAGAGTGTCTTGTAGCAAAGATGGATGTCAGTCTCTTGTAACCTAATCACAAGTGAATTCTTATCACTTTTGCTACATTGTTTTGTTAGAAGCAAATCCCTAGTTCCAGCCAACATTCAAGGGGGAGAGGGGATTATACAAGGGCGTGATCCCCAGAGGCATGAATCACTGAGGTCACCTTAGATGTTGGTTGACCACAATACCTTTCTGCATCTCTTAGCTACAGCTCAGAACTCCAGCACTACCCCTCCTGTGGGTCTTTTTTCATTCCTGTTGTTGCCACATTTGGTTTGATGCTTCTTTTGGGTGCCTCTCTTCCTACAGATAGAGACTGCCCTCTGTTGAGTGAGTTCTAAATGGGACCCGATGCAATACGTAAATGACATTCCTTCTAGCTCCCTTTTGACTGTGAAGAGGAACCTTATGTGCATGGACAGGTTACTTACAAACATCTTTGTATTTTCAGACATCTTTAATATGCTTAGTATTTTCAGACATCTTTTAATATCCTTTAGAATTACCCATTTAATAGACTCCCCTTTTATATGCTTTTTACCTGTATGTAATATATCCACCTATAGAAATTATAACCAATTAAAACAGTGTCCCCCAATCTTGCCAAATTTGAAAATACTTGAAACAATTATTTCTATCCTCCATGTGATTATAGCTGTGCTTCCAGATTCCATCTACTTAGACAATACGTAATGACTGAAAGCTGTGAACTCTATTTTTTGTGCATTTTTAAAAATTGTTGGTTGCAAATATAATGTATTGTCAAGTTGGCTAACATACAGTGTCTACAGTGTGTTCTTGTCTTTGGGTGTAGATTCCCATGATTCATAGCTTACATACAACTTTCAGTGTTCATCCCAACAAGTGCCCTCCTCAATGCCTGTCACCAATATTGCCCTCCACCCTCGGCCTCCCCCCATCAACCCTCAGTTTGTTCTCTGTATTTAAGAATCTCGTATGGTTTGCCTCCCTCTCTGTTTGAAACTATATTTTTCCCCTTCCCTTTCCCCATGGTCTTCTGTTGACTTTCTCAAGTTCCACATATGAATGAAATATTTTATGTGCATTTAAAAAATAAGACCTGTTTATTTTTTCTGTCTGAGGATAGTGCTCGAGGTACATAACAGGTCTATTACAATCTCCAGAGTTTCTGGCCCAAGTTCGAGAACCTCTGAGTGAGATCTCTGGGCTGAGGTCAAGAACTCAAATGTCCATGGGGACAAGCGGACAACAAAATGAACAGAGTAGGCAAGACATAAGAAATGGGCTTCTTCCATTCCTTAAAAAGAATTTTTTTAATGTTAGAGAAGTGGAGTGTGAGTCGGGGAGGGGCAGAGAGAGTGAGACACAGAATCTGAAGCAGGCTCCACCCTCCACGCTGTCAGCACAGAGCCTCATGCGGGGTTCGAACTCATCAACACCGAGATCATGACCTGAGCTGAAGTCTGACACTCAACCGATGGAGCCACCCAGATGCCCCCTTCCAATTCTTTATTGAAACATGAGGTTATCTTTTGCTTTGCCAAATTTGATAGGAGTATGGAGAAATGGATCTCTACAATTAAAGTCTACAGAACAAGCACGATGATAAATGGCACCTGATGTGGAGCCTTAACATCAGGGACTAACAGAATGGGGAGGACTGCAGCAAACCTGAAACAGGTCTTGTCCAAAGGGGGCAACTGTTACTTAGCTCCAGCTGATTGTTGCCAGATCAACTAATTGCCCAAAAGATGCTGAGTGTTCAGGATTTTGTATTAAAAAACTCATGTGTTGGCTCTATTTATTTTTTTCAATAGATAGAAGTTCAGCTTCAATTTAGTAGATCCAGTCACAGAACTGTCACTCATTTGTAAGGCAGCTCACTCCATGTTGTAAAAAGCTACATCTGTAGGAAACTCTTTATTCAGGTTGAATCAATATACAATTCTTGGTAAATTTCAAACATTGGCCCTAAGTCTGTGCTCAAGAGCTACAGCGTGAATCTCATCACTTCTTCCCAGGAGTGCTCTAAAAATCAGAGGCTAGTGAATGAGCATGTTATCTCACCCTACATGCTTATTTCTACATCACAAATACTCGGTTATTCTAACAGTTCCTCAGGTATCGTAGAGTTCTCCTCTGGAGCAATTCCAGACCAGAGATACTCCTCTTAAAACATGACACCAACCCTGCAAAACGCTCTAGGCATGGTCTAACCAGTACAAAGGGCATTTCCTCTCTTTTTCTGGTTAAAGTCTATCATACAGGGTGACATCCAGTTAGATCACTACCTCATAGTGAGACAGTCACAGACCGTGCAACCAGACTGCCTTGGGCTCCAAAACAGGTTCCCCCACTTTTTAGCTAGGAGACCTTCAGCAAACTAGCTAATTTCTCAGTGCCTCAGTTTCTCCATTTACAGAATGGGGACATTAATTGCACCTGCCTCATCAAGTTGCCCTGAGAATTAAATGGGTAGATCTGTGGAAAGCGCTTAGAATAACACATAGCAAGTGCTCTGAAAGTGATGATAATTAACGTTGTTACTGTTACTGTCATCCCCATGATCCCAAAATAGACCATCTATGTGCTCATCTTGGTTACTAATAAAAACACCAAGCCATGGTAGCAGCTGAGTCCTGCCAGCATGCCTCTCTGGAAACTGCCACTGGTTGGGCGACTGGCACAAAGCTGTCTGATCCTATTATGAACTTGGTGTTCTCCACCGTGTCCTTGAGCAGGACTGTCAGGCACCAGGAACCGTGCTAGGCCTGGAGAACACACGGATAAAGAAAATAGGGTCTTTTTCCCTCAGCGGGATCACCATATAGCAGAGACAAGTGGTGAAATAGATAATGCCTGGGAGACACCTATGCACAAAAACCACCAAAGGGTCCCCAGCTTTCACTCCACAGTCTCTTGTTGAATTTCTCTAAATACTCTGCAATGAAAGGGAACCAGAGAAATGCATTTCAAATGGATTTGTAAGGTTGTTACTTACGAGGAACTTCATCTTTCATACGTACTCTTGAGGTCTGTCCTGGGACTTTGACCTCCCATTTGTGTCAGGAGGTATTTGTTTTTGCGAATGTGGCGGTATTTTACTTGCAAACAAAATTACTTTTGTAAAAGTCACTTGAGTTCTCAGTCTCTGCTCCACGAGAGTTTTTAAAATCCATTTGGATGGAGTCTTTGATGTTGTCACTGGACCATGAGTGTAGTAAACTGAAAATTAGAGTCCATCTTGAAATGTGTTTACGGAGACAACTCAGATACCCATATACACCCCATTCCAGAGTGTCTCCTCCGGCTGGTGGGGAGGGCTGCCATCGCAGTAGCAGACCAGCCCTCTGCTGTGCACATTCCCTTAGACCCAGAGACTGTTTTCTTTTAAATGCCATTAACAGTCTCTTTGATTTTTATTGGTCACAAAGGTTATGTTTGCCTTTGCAGTGATCTCATTCTTGTCTAGTAGTGCCACAATAAATGGGAACAGGCATCAAAGAGATGAAATCATTCAACCCAAGAGCATGTACTTGACCTACATAAAAAATGTCCTAGGTCCTGTTTTCTCCCCGGTTTACACCTTGGATTGGAAATGCTAGACTTGGATTGCTTGGTTTTTCAAATTATCAACCAAAATGTTCCCTTCTGTTGGTTCAGATAACCAAGGAAAATTGACTCTATAAAGTTGCTTAATGTGGTCAGCCTCTTCATAAACAGATAGGTTGCTAGAAGGTTATCTTGCCAGCATTTGATAATCTCTGGATCCTGAATTATTGGAGAAAGAAATACACTAAAGTAGGTATCGGGAACAAGGCCAAATCGTGCTCTGTCATTCAGTGTCCAAATTTGTCACCCAATAAGTTCCTGTTTTTTCATTCAAAGAACACCTAACTGGACAGCCTTTACCTGCCAATTGCCACTTACAAAGAGAAGTTGTGTTGCTTTGTTTTTAATTAAGCACACGTTATCAGAACTTTTGAGCCACATGAGAGGGCTAATAGTGCCTAAGTTAACATAATTCCATCCAAAAGCTAAGAAACAAAGACTCAGACAGCAGACTCCTCTGAAGTATCACTATTCACATATTCTGAAAGGAATTTCTAAATCAGTGATACTACCTTCAGGGAGTCCAAGTAGTGAACCACTACAGCGAAATGTTCAGATTCACAGTCTTGGAATACCTTTTCCAGTTGCAGATTTCCTCTGTTGCCTCAAAAGAGAAACAAGTCCATTTTCTTGGGCATTGAGGTGTTCCCCAGCCTGGCTTTTCTGCCCGGAAAATGCCATTTTCGTAAAGAGCTGTCATGCTTCGTGTCCTTTGGCGTATGATTTAGCTGTTCAGGGAAAGTGTAGGCTGCTCTTGCTCTCTCAGTGCTTGGTGGTATGTGTTTTTGTTTTATTAAATCTTTAAAACACTGAGCTTGTTGTTTATGACCTCCATATATTCTTTTGTTCTTTTCCATGACTGGTTAGATCACATTTTTTTTTCTCCCTTTGTAAAAATATTAGTGCCTTTCTAAAGAACATCATGGTCTCCTGAATGGCTGCATAAGACAGCGGAGGAATGTGTTGAGCTCAGTGTTAGGTCTGTAGAGCCCTGTGACCCAGGGCTGCTTCACTGATAGGAAATTTCGAGGCTTCACAGACACAAAATTGTAGATCTTCCCGCCCTTGCCAGGCTTGTGACAAATCCGAGATCTTTTGATAGTAACCAGAGCTTTTTGTAAGATAGAGATACCAAATGGTATATGTTCCAGTTGCAAACAATTGTTACTACAAGTTGCTAAGAAACCCCCCAGTTAACTGGAAGTAAGGTCTCAGCAAGCCTCTCTGAAGCCAGCCCCCAATGGCAGGTAAATACCATCGAGTCTAGTGCTCCAAGGCCGCCCCACTGTACACATCTCCTATGTCCCCTGGAGCCACTCATCAGTAGATGAGTTGCCATTCTGCCCAAAAGGTTCAATTAACCTTGCATACAACTTGGCTACCGTTCTGTGACACCCAACTGAACTTGTTCCTGTGCATATAGTATCTTGCAGCCCATCTTGGGCTATTAGTTTTGGCAAGTACACTACAGCATATAATAAATCACAGAAGGAAAAAAGCTCTTTGGCCTAACGTGGCTCAGCCTGCTGTAATGTCAGAATACAGAAAGCAGTTCTGTTTTTAGACATCCTTTTACTAACCCAACATTCATAATTTATGATTTCACTGTAAAATTCCTGCAACATGACACCAAAAGTAGTGCTGCCCTTTAATTAAGTACTCTCGGTAGAAAAAAAAAAAAAGGTGAAACTGATGGGCAAAACATGTCTGTGTGCACAGTGATTGATCGTGATTACATCTTTATGAACCCAGCCTAAAGGTCTCAACTTCCTGATGGGTGAAGTCTTCTACAGGGTTACTTCCTGAGTCTGCAACTAACAAAAATTGGAGATAATTTGGAGGCACAACTTAGAAAGATTGAGGATTTAAGCCAGCATCTGTCTATACTTCATGGTCTACATGACGTGATCCATCATCTTCATGATAAGAACCTATGACCAAATTTCACGCCGTGCTCATATTTAGAGACTGTATGCAGACACAAAGGGTCAGGGATAACGTCTATCTGAGGGATCCCAGTGGTCATCTGGATTTTTGTTTGCTTTTTAAGGAGTTGAGAGAGGAGATGACCAAAGGGACCTCTGGCCCCATTGGTATGTGCATAGAGCATTCTAGCCAGAAGAGGACCTTGACCTATTCTACTTTTACGTTATTCCTTTTGTTTTCCCCTTGGTTGAAAGTAGGTTAGGAGATAAGGTAACATTAGGAGATAAAATCCCAAGTGTGGTGCTCCCCAACAGTAACTCGTCGCTGTTAAGAGTCTAGTTTTATCCTTCCTCAGTTAGGTACTCACATCAACCCAAGTTGATATCACCTTACTGAAAAGTGATGAGGGTCGTGCATGTATATGCAATACTTCAGGTTCCTTGAAAGGTAATAACTCTGAGATTGTAGTAGTACTTGTATTAAAGTAAGCCCGCTGCTTGCTAGAAGTTCCACCCTCAGCCACAATAGTAGCAACCAAAACAAAAACTTTGTGAAATGATGCCCCTTAATCATCATCGCAATGCTTCAGAGATGACCATTCTCGAGAATTCTGTTGATCCAACACACATGTTATTTTCTCATGTTTTTGCAGATTTGGGCCGGGCTTAGTCATCTATTGGTACGGCTTTATCCAGGAACTGGACTGTAACCGGGAAAGGGGCATCCTGCTCAAAGCCTGTTTCCCCACGGACATTGTCACCTTATGCCATAGCCTAGCTTGACCCCGATGGTCCTGGAAGAGAAGCCGGGAGGAAAAGGTGAATCCGGAAGCAATTTTACTTTCCTGCAATGTAAACTCCTGGCACCATCTGCCCTGAACTTGAGCTGAACTCGGGCTGCCCGTGGCCACGCCACTACCTCTTTAGACAAACATATCAAGAGTTTCTGTTTTCCTTCATCCCTTGCTGATGTGAACAGCCAAGAACTACAGACACAACCCACTCATTATCAGCATTTCTGTCTCTGTCAAACAGTTAGTTTATAGATAGTCATAATCTTTCTTCCTTCCGGATGGTTTCTGCTCATACTGAACAAAAGAAGAAATGTGGAGACTTGAAAGGTGTGATTTTTCAATTCTCCTCCCAGTTCCCGAACCACCCCCTTATTTTTTTTCTAAGCCTCTATTCATTCTTTCTCCCTCCCCACCTCCCTCCGATGTCTTCACATACTCTCACAGGTCCCCAGTGTTAAATTACCATCACGGAATAATCTAGCACAATCATAGCAGATTGGAAGACATGGAGGCTGAAACTAGATTTTTGCTCTCACCTGCCAGGCTCCAGTAGACCTCGACGGTAGCCTCTGCTTGTTTTGTCCAGTCTTTACGGTTTCCTGACTTCCCTGGCATTGAGCCACGCTGAAAAAATATACTTGAGAATTTCCTCTTTTGATGATACTTATTTGAACACCAAAGATTTTCCATTTATCTCATGTAAAAGTATTGGTTACATTGTGTCTGGAAACCACACTCCTTTGGACTGGGGGCAAAAGGGAGACCATTGAAGCATGGTGCCAGCCTGGGCAATAGTTTATTTTTAGACACGGCTACTTGTCAGTATGAATGGTAGTCAGTATTTTTATGCATACAATTTTTTAAAAGCACATTCTGTGCACGGCTTTGTATCTGCATTTTATATGACATAATAATTACATAACAGATAATTTAGGCATTAGAAATGTTCAGCTTTGAACGAATTAAGTGTACCAGAAATAAGCCTAGAGTGTTTTCCAAATAAGCCAAATAAAAGGGATTTTGTATTTGTTTGCTTTTATCTACTCAGTTTTTACACGGCTAACCAAATTTCGATTTAAAGCAAAACATCAATAAATTCATTATAAACCTATCTATTGAGAGGTTAAAAACTTATCTATACCCGAAAATGTATTTATAAAAGACTTGTCCCCATGTTGAAAATATATCTTTTATAATATTGAACAGATGAAATTGGGAAATATTAACAAAAATAGAACTTCTGCAACCACCTCTAAGTTATATACATGGCTTGCTTCTTTCAAAAGACAAAATCCACCATTTGCACCCTGTTAATTTTGTACCTAAGAAGGTTTGCAAATGAGTCTGCCAGCTGCCTTTCCTTTTGAGAGACACAAACACGTCCGGCCCAGACGTGTGGATTTTAACTCTGTAGTGGGTTGCATTCCACAAAAAAGGAGGAAAATGAAATGGGAAGGAGGTCTCTGTGGCAGACTTGTGTGTCAGTGTAAAATTATCACGCAGGTTTTGGGAGTGAAATAGAATCATCTGAAACTATTGCTGTCTTTGCACACACGCGTGCACACACACACATGCACACACTTAAACACTTGTTAAGAAACAGTTTTCGTGGCATGCTCTAAACTGCTTTTTTCTTCTTTAGGAACGAATTACATTTCATCTGCACAGATGTTGAAAAGGCTGTTAAACCCTTGTCAAGGATTTGTTGGTTTTGCATTAAACAAATTTATGATGAGGGCGCACAAATAAATTTAAAAAAATAGAAGAGGTGCTTGCATTTCGTATTCCTGCTTATACCTGGTGCCCTGACATAATGTGTTATAAGAAGGTACTGGTATTCTCTGGCAACGGCACCACCTCCTGTTGATGAACAAGGTCTTAAAATGTGGCCCTTCAACATGGGAACAAGACCAGTAAGCCATACATAGGATGATAAAGTTCTCAAGTTTCAAAACTAAGTTTTTTTTCCCACCTGAAACGAATGTGATTATTCTGTCTACCACTCTTCAGCTGGAAGGGTATAGGGAGACAAGAGTAGTGTTCCCAAATAGGAAACTCCAAGCCTCCTTGTTCTTTTTCCTTTTATGGTAGAAATCTTTATCTGTGTTAAACCGGTATGTGTTGTTTAGTTGTTTGTTTTTTTGGTTAAGACAATAAAAACGGCCCTGGAAAGTAGACAGGATGCTTTTTGTTGTTGTCGTCGTCATTAGAACATTAACATTAAAGCCAAGTCTTGTTTGATGGAGCATTCTGCAAACTGCAGTAATGAATTATGCCAACGCAGAAAAAAGCAGGAGTGTGCGGACAATGTAAAACGAAATGATGTTCTCTCCGGTGGTTAGAGACTTGCCAGGCGTCTGCTGTCACAAAGACCCCATGTGAAGTGTGGCAAGGGATCAGCTCCGTGCAAAGCTGACCTAGCACGGATAACTTAAGGTGACTTCATAGGCTCCTTTCTACCCTTACCGCCCCCCCCCCCCCCAAAAAGTGAGATTTTTTTTCTTTCATCTGCCTTCTAGTGAGGTGTATGTCAGCTCTTCTCAACACTCCTAAAGGGAAAAGCTTCGGGGTCCAAAGCAGAAAGCTGGATCTCCAGGGGAAACAATTTTCTTTTAACTATAGGTGTATGTACCTGATCATTATCAGCAAGCCTTGGTTCCATCCTGGAAAGGATGATAAATGGTTGGTCTTTGGGGGGTGCATTAACTCAGGCCGGGAGGGGATTGCTTAGAGCCCTGGATGAGGTCGTTCACTTAAATGGTCCCTGGTGGGCCACGCTAATTAGCACACGGCACCCAAGTGAACGGTTCATCCACTCGCCTCTCCGAGAGCTCCACGTGCTGTTGCTTGGCCCTGTGGAACCGAGATACCTTAGGTGTCTGCTCTTTTTAACATGCAACCCGCTACAGACCTAGTGTTTTAACCAATTTAAATGCTTAGTGTCTTCATAGGCTGCTTCTCTTCACCCACCTCCTCCCTCTCCTTTTTCCCCTTCACTAACCGTTGCCAATTTCCTTCCATGTGGACATGTATTCTGTGCTTTCTCACTACATTTTCTCACTCCTTTTTCTCTCCGGAAAACCATCCCCAGACCAAAATGCATTTCATCTAACTCCTGATGCAGAGGTCTTCGGGGTGGGGGTTAGCAGGTAGCTGGTACACCTTTGAAGACTCCTAAAACTTCTCAGATAAGATCTTACAGGGTCAAACAGGATGTGAGGTTTAGGCCATCAGGACATGTGGCAAACGGAGCCAAAAGAACCTGTGAGGTTTACAGCTACTTTCGGCCTGAGTGGTGGTGATGGTATTCTGTCTGTGGATGAAACTGAAAGAAATGGGAAAATACCTATATGATTTCACTAGAGAAACGCTCCTAGCTTGTTCATCTTTGGGAGCGACTAGCCATTTTCCATGTGATCTGCTGGGAGCAAGTCTTCTCAGAGTAGAAATACTTTGTGGCAGGGATAGGAGGAGAAAATCCCACAATTGGGACATTGTTTTCCACCACCCCCCCCAAGTTTTTATTTTTGTTATTTTGAGAGAGATAGCAAGCAAGGGAAGGGCAGAGAGAGGGGGAGACAAATCCCAAGCAGGCTCTGCACTGTCCGTGCAGAGCCTGTGTAGGGCTCAAACCCACAAACCGCGAGATCATGACATGAGCCCAAATCAAGAGTCAGGCGCTTAACTGACTGAGCCACCCAGGTGCCCCGGGACATTCTTGATGAGGGTAAAGGAGCAAAGTTAGCTTAACGAGAGAGGAAACCGAAAGGCAAACAATGACGAGTCTGCCTGCAATGTCTCCATTTATAGCGAAGCACTTCTCTGAATGTGTATGTAAGGTCACTCTTAGGTAAAGGAAGGGTGACAATGACAAAGTTTGGACGCTCTGATTGTATTGCCCCAAACGAACCTTCCCATATAAGGTAAACATGATCTTTTATTAAGAACATGCCTGGATTCCAAAGATTAAATAAGGAAGATGGAATTATGAAATAATAACCAGAACAGCTTGGGTTCCCCTTGTGGTTTTCACTTTCCTGCTATTGTTTTGAATATGGCTGTGAGACAAAGAGCTGCTTAGGTCAAGCACAATAAATTATAGTTTTCATACAATAGTAATCCACTAAAATGATTTCAAAGCTTGATCAAAGTACTTCAAAAAGACTTTTAAAACTTTTCCACAATACAGGGGGAGGGGAAATGCTCATTTGATGCCTTAATTCATTTCAGTTAGTACAGCATAGTTAGAGCTTGGCATCATACCTACTTGTTAAAAATCGATCTCATTAGTTACATAAATCCAACTTGATCTTACTGTTTTGTGTGTAAATAAAGGAGATTGAAGTTTTCATCTGGTTAACTGGAACAACTAAACATTTGGAGTCACTTGTAAGGAAAAGATACAGTACCATTTTAAAATATGCATCATGTAATATTGTGATAGTGAAGGTATTAAGACTAACTCCCTGTGCTTGGAATCAAGTGTCTATCTATGGATTTATTTTGCATCTTAATCATGGCAACCGATGGGTTTTGTTTTTCATTCCTTTTCCCTCATCACTTGGATTTATCTAGAGCTGTCTCAGTTCAAAGGCAAGGATGATGGGGAGGTACCCTAGTGATAGCAAACCTAAGCAAATTCGAGGCTCAACCATATATAAAACAGTGTGGGCCTGCAACAATGTCAGGCTCAGCCAAAGACCCATGGTGCTAGCCAACGTAATTTTTATTTTTTAAAAGGAAGGTCATTGTGAGATGCCGACATGAAATATAACCAAGTCAATTAAGTAATAACAATTGAAGTTCAGAGTTTAATTGAGGACTGAACATGAAGCTAATGACCATTAACCCAAAGCGGTCATGAATTCCCCTGAAAACTGCCTTGGTTAAAGGTATTTCCAGAATAAGTAGCACTTTTTTCTTTAAAAAAAAAAAAAAAAAAAAAAAGCCTTTGTTATTTTTACGTTCATTCAACACAGATACATTCAGAAAGAACTACTTAGTGTGTTTCTAGTAGGCTTTATGTATTTTTAGGTTTTAATGGAAATTTCTCGTATACAGCAAATCAGAATTTACATAATCCAAACCACCTGTACAGGAAGCCAGTTTTGTAGGTAAACTGAGAGATGGAGGCACCTTTTGTCTCAATTGTTGACTTACTTCTTCCTGTTGTTACTTAATGGTGAGATTTCCAAATAGACTATAAGCTCCATAGAGTAGAAACTGTATCTGTCTTGTTTTTGCACTAGCCCCCAGCAGCTAACAGAGTTCCTGGCACAGAGAGGTGCTCAATATATATTGAATGAACAAATGAATGACTACATGTACACTAAGTATGTTCTCATTCACTTGAGTTGAAAAAATGGAAGCTTTTAACTGTCATCTTCAGCTGAAAACTGTTAACTGGAATCAGAAAAGCATCATATATGTAAGTGTCAAAGTATTAATTACTGGGGCACCTAGGTGGCTCAGTCGGTTGAGCATCAGACTTTGGCTCAGGCCGTGATCTTGGGGTTCGTGTGTTCAAACACCGCATCAGGCTGTCTGCTGTCAACACAGAACCCACTTCAGATCCTCTGTCCCTCTGTCACTCTGCCCATACCCTGCTCATGCTCGCATGCACTCTGTCAAAAATAAACATTCAAAAAATTAATTGAAAAAAATTTAAGTATGAATAAAGTATTTGGAAACTCCCATCAACCAGAGTATTCTAGAATGCATACTAGTTTTAAGGGGAGTTCATGTGATTTCATTGTGTTTACTTTCAAGTTGGCCTTAGTGCGGTGCTTTTCCAATATATTGCTAAAGAAACTAGAACACTTACAATTCTTAACTTTCTCTTTTTAAAAAAATTAGGCTTAAGGTATATTTATCTTTACATTTCTATTCAAGATTTAAGAAACAGTTTGCTTTGGGGGTGCCTGGGTGGCTCAGTTGGTTAAGCATCCAACTTCAGCTCAGGTCATGATCTCGCGTTCTGTGGGTTTGAGCCCTGCCTCTGGCTCTGTGCTGACAACTCAGCCTAGAGCCTGCTTCGGATTCTGTGTCTCCGCCTCTCTCTCTCTCTCTCTCTCTCTCTCTCTCTCTCTCTCTCCCTCCCTCCCTCCCTCCCTCTCTGTCTGTCTCTCTGTCTCTCTCTCTCAAAAATAAACATTGAAAAAATTTAATTAAAAAAAAGTTTCCTCTGAAATCAAGTCAAAGTGCCAATGTGTTTCCAACACAAATTTTGGGATATTCAGTGGAATTCTTAGATTAGCTGCAAATGGCACTTCTAACTGCTCACTTTTAGAATACTGAGTTCATGGGCAAAGTGCTTCCAGGCCATAGGAGTGGCTGACTGGATCAGGAAAGAAGGGTTCTTTGGTCATTTGCCAACAGGATCTGACTTGGAAGAGACACTGTCCGTGAACTGCTCAGTGGGCATTGCTCTTAGTCATTAAGTCAGAGTATATTATCATTTGAAAGCCATAGGCATTTGACACATTTCCTCATATTTTGGAAACTTACAATACCAAAGGAATTGGAACTTCACATTTCTTTGCCAGTTTCCCAGGACTTAATGCGTTAGGGCCAAAAACTGGTGCACGATTCCTTCCATGAGTATCTGGAGAGCAGACACCCAGTTACCTCTGTGATATTCCTCTGTTTCTATGTGATAACTGTCATCTATTTCTAGCATTTAGGCTATTCAAAACACAAATATTTATTGAGTCTCTAATGTATATTTAAAAGTGTTTCAGTACTGTGGGGAATTTTAAAAGACCCAATAAAAGGTCCTTCTTTAAAAAAAAAAAAAATCATTATCAAAATGAAAAAGGCTTGAAATGTTCAGAAAAGTCAGTCACAGTGTAATTAGGAAAGAAACAAACCTTTGAGGTTTTTAATAAGCTATTTTAATTCTAGAATCTGGACAGCAACTAGTTCACTGTTTATGCTGGCTGTGTTTGCTAAGAAGGGTCCTGAGACCCCAGTTCAGCTCATCAGGAAATAAGGGTATGATCAGTTATGTGCACTAGCTTTTGAAGTGGGTAGTGATCACATAGATGCCACATATTTCCAATATCTGCCCTAGGCTATTCATATTTAGTGCAAGTATAAATAAACTCAAAGCATTTGGAAAAGAACTCATAATCTTGTGCATCAGTCTGAGCAATAAAACAAGCAGTATTCCTTTCCACTGGGTCTATGACACCAAGTGAACTATCTGTGGCTCAAGTCTGTTCAGTAATTTATATAAGCTAAATATGTCAATAGAAAAATGACTTAAAAACTCAAGATAAACAGAAGGCCATGGATAGTTGTTTGTTTCAGTAAGGTGTGAAAGTTAAGTGACATTATTGATGAAAAAACGTGGGGTCCCTATGCATTTAGTCTGCATAAGGATCTTCAGATTTGAGGATATACTCTATTAGGTAGTTTGACATGCTCCTTGGGTGTTTTCTTTTGCTTTCAGTAAAACCAGGCGGGGGTTTCAAGGTCAGCTGCAGAAAGTGCCTGCCTTCTCTTTCATGGTCTTTATATCATCTGGGTATCAATTTACTACATAGTACAATGCATTTCTATAAGGTAGTGATTGTGTATTTGTTTTCTTTTTTTTAATTTTTTTTTAACTTTCATTTATTTTTGAGACAGAGAGAGACAGATCATGAATGGGGGAGGGGCAGAGAGAGAGGGAGACACAGAATCGGAAGCAGGCTCCAGGCTCTGAGCCATCGGCCTAGAGCCCGACGCGGGGCTCAAACTCACGGACCATGAGATCGTGACCTGAGCTGAAGTCGGACGCTTAACCGACTGAGCCACCCAGGCACCCCATGTATTTGTTATATTTGTTTTAAAACATGCTCCCCAAAAGAAATGTTAAAATACTTTCCAGGATAAAGGAGATGGGTATGCTTTACCTAGTAATGTACCTTCGGTTAATATACTTACCATTAAGCCATAAATCATTTTCCTAAAACCTTTTAATTGTGTCAGTTTATTCTAGCAGCTTAAATAATGACCATTGCACCTGACAGATAAGTAGGTAAAAGCTGAAAAATACTTTAATTTGAATAGAAATACACATCTTGATTTTCAAAATTAATATTTTTTAAGAAGCATTTTGCAATAAATGAAAAAGGTAATCAACATAACGGGATAATCGAAAAGCAGAAGAATGAAAGAGACTACAAAATGTACATGAATGCTTCGCATGTAAATGTAAAACTCAGTCTTTTGGCAAATTATTTTCATCTTCCTTGCTCCCCCCCCCCCCCCATCCTTGAAAGTGTTTTTGCCATGACAGAGGGGTTAAAAACAGCAGAATGGGGGCGTGGATTTAGCAAAGAAACTCATGTGAAAATGGAATTGAATTTCCCCTCTGCTCCCTGACGATGTCTTAAGAGGTGTGCAGAAAGTAAAATTGAGCCATTAGCAAAGAGGAGACGAGTTTGACTCCTAGACTCAGAATTTTAGAATTGAAGGGACCAGAGGTTTCATTGTGCAGGAGGACAAGTGACTTGTCCAAGGTCACATAGCTAACTAGGGGCAGGACCAGAGTCTGTACCTCCTAGTCTCCTGTCCACTGTCCTTTGCACAGGGTTAATAATCTATTCTGGAAGGAATTTCCAATACCTTAGGTTTATTATTTACAAAGTAAAGGGTTGCTGTGTATTTTCAAATGAGCGTTCTGAACCTTAGCTGTTTTTGCCCTGCCCTCATACCCTAATTTTACTTTGACTTTAGTAACCTAAAATTCTTACTGTTTGCTGGCAGTCAGTTTCTATACATCGCCACTTAGTTTAAGAATGTGCCACTAAGAATGAATTGGGAAACATTTTTAAGGCTTCTTTAGTCCCTGGCCAATTTATATGTTCACTGGATTTTCCTTCCATTGAAAACAGTCCACAGATGTTATGTGTACCATCGTCTTCTCATGTAAGGATAATATTTAAGCCAATAACAATTCATGAACTTTTCTGATCATCACCAAAAATGGTTAGCATAGCATCTCGACCTGGACCCAGTAGAGCCTGGTGACTCACACAGGCTTTGACAACAGACTGGAATCCCTGCTTATCCACTTACAGAAAAGCAAACTCTCCAAAACCTTCACTTTCTTCATTTGCCCAACTGAAATAATACCTACCACCTAGGACGACTATGAGGATTAAACAAGATTAGTACTTAATGCACCATAAATCATAGCTCTAATAAAACTAGTATCCTATATTATAATTCTATTATACATCATATAATTAATATAACTGCTATCATAGAAG
This sequence comes from Panthera pardus, assembly GCF_024362965.1. Classification (NCBI taxonomy): domain Eukaryota; kingdom Metazoa; phylum Chordata; class Mammalia; order Carnivora; family Felidae; genus Panthera; species Panthera pardus. The sequence goes on along the minus strand of NW_026526810.1, from coordinate 58,433,017 downwards.
GATCCATTTAATAATGATCTACACCATTAAAAATGTGCATTTTCTGTGTTAATTTAGAAATCAGTATAATGTGGATAGCTTGGCTTATGACTGCTTTTCGAAAACTCGTTTAGAAAAAAGCCATTTTTCCAAAAGTTAAGAGACCAGCGGAACAAGACCCTCCTTTGACTGTGGGCATATGCTTAGTTGATTGTTTGCACAGACAGATGTCTAGTTTACCATTCTTTTGCTCTGGAGGAGGAGCTCAGAGGCAGCAAGCCCGTGTTGGTTTCAACAGTGACCATGGCCTCTGCCATAAATACAACTTGGGCAGCAGGGCAGCACAGAACGTGGCTGGCACATACCCGTCTGACTGACGGCCCAAGTCCACCGCGCACCTGCTGAGCCCTGAAAGGTGCGTGGGTTTGTTACTTAGAAAAAGTATCTTGAACAGGATTGAAATACTTTCTCCAGGCCACTGTTAATTCATTGAAAGAAAGCATAAAACGTTGTTCGAATTTGATCTTTAAAGAAACAAACAAAAAAGGCAAAGCAAAAGGAATTTGGGGAAATTATTAGTTTGTGCCCTTATTCTTCTGACTGATGTTTGCAACACTATTTAGGGGTTTTGAAAAGACATGATTTTTGCCAGCACCCCCACCTTTAAAAATAAAACTCCTCTGGGGTGCCTGGGTGGCTCAGTCGGTTAAGTGTCTGACTTAGGCTCAGGTCATGATCTCACGGTTCCTGGGTTCCAGCCTCTTGTCGGTCTCTGTGCTAGCAGCTCAGCATGGAGCCTGCTTCGCATTCTGTCTCCCTCTCTCTCTGCCCCACCCCGGCTCACAATCTGTCTGTCTCAAAAATAAATAAACGTTAAAAAAAAAATTAAAATAAACCTTATTAGATCACAGGCAAGCTGAACAGTTCTTTAAAAATTCAGCAACTTCTGATGCTCCCCTCTCAAAACACAGGCCAGTATCCCTACACATTGGAGGCATATTCTGGAGCAGATTCTCTTGGGGGGCAGGGAAATACTGCAACAGTAATGCTGGGCATGGAAAGTGTGGCTCTCACCTGGGAGCTTGACAGCATTTGGCAAACAATTAACTACTCTTTGCTATACCCCTGGCCAGGTTAGGTAAGTGCTTTTATGCTCAGTAACAGAGGGGTTAACTAATTGAACTATGCTCCTTGTAGAAGTTGCTTATTGCTTTTTTTTTTTTTTTTTTTTTTTTTTTTTGAGAGGGCACAAGCGAGCTAGGGGGAGTGGAAGGGGTGGGGGCAGAGAGAGAGACAAAGAGAAAGAGGTGGGGCCCATGTTCACCCGAAGTGGGACTCGAACTCATGAACCATGAGATCATGGCCTGAGCCGAAGTCAGATGCTTAACAACTTAGCCAGGTACCCAAAGTTGACTTTTTTTTTTTTTTTTTTTTTTTTTTTGGAACAATAAAGAAAACTTGGCTAAATGTTTTTTCTAAAGAGAAGGATTTCTCTCTATACTGTTTTCAGAAAGCTGAAAAACAAAAAGTAAATACTAAGATGTATGTGTACCTAATCCTGAAAATGAAATTGTGGTGTCTGTTTCCCAGACTGACCTGTGATCGACACCCTGAGATCGTCTTCTTGTAGTTTGTTAGCAGTACCTGACGGAACACCGGAAGACAACCATATCAAACTTGGCGTCGGTAGGCTCCCCATTCTGCTCCCTCCACACCCCTAGCCTCCACTATGGAGTAAGAAAAACCAAAAGGAATCTGACAGTAGACATGGCAAGTTTCGTGGAACCCCCCCCCCAGCCCCTGGTCTTTCCCATGTGTTGCAGAAATTCTGAAAGGGAGAATCGAAAAAACTATCCCCTTTTACTCATAAATAGTGAAAGTTCAACAGAACAAAATAAACTGCTCTTATGACTTTATAATGAGCCCCTTTTAGCATGGCAGTCTGTATGATCTAAAGATAGTCCAGATGCTTTCATTAACTAAATTTGAAATATTCAACTGAATATGCATCAGATTCAACCTGGTGTCATATCTCATTAAAAACATGAGGCCTGATACAAACTGTCCTGAAATGCTTGATCTAATCTCTACCTAAAGAGGATCTGAGTTTGCAACTCGTTGGAGTCAAATTACAGAGTCCCCAACATAGTGGGCTCATTTATTCTAACTGGCACAGAAGCATTTTGTTGCTATAGCTGGAGATGTGATGAGGAAGGGCATCTTAACTGCTTTGGAAACCATTAACTCCCCGTATGCTGAAATTGGAGTCTGACCAGAGACAGCCTGATCTGCCCTCCCCCCATCTAGAGAGGGAGTCAATATTGCCACCCTCGGGGGGGGCCCTGGGGCCAGTTCCAGAGAGGCTAAGAGGGCCCTCAGGATAAAAATTCATATAGGGAGTGATCTGTTCCTGGATGCCTATAGGAAAGAGTTTATGGGGTAAGAAAGCATATGTGGCAAACAAAATTGATTGTGTACACACACACACACTCCTTTATCCTTCCTAACAGTACAATCTTGACCAAGAATTGGAGGAAGATGCTTTATCACAGTGCAGGTGGACTGGTCCAGTCATGAGCACACAGAACCACTGCAGTCAGTGAGCAGCAAGGAAACACCTATGGTGAAGTTTAAGAGGAAATTTTTCTCCCCTGATGGAAGGAAACCCCCTTTTCTGCCATCCTTTTGCCTTTGATGTAAGGATGCGATGGGTGGAGCTACAGTAGCCATTTTGTGACCATAAGGAAAAGACAAACTACCAGAGCCGGAAGGAAAGGAGCTACTGAGCCCAGGTCGGCACTGCCAGACTCTTCTTATTTCAACCATCACCTTTTAGGTGTTCTGTTACTTGATCCTAAAGTATCCCTAACTGACAAGGGTATCTTTCGAATTCTTAGCGTAGGGTTCTGGGTGATTTCTTGTATGTGCTGCCAGAGAAATTTGGTCAAAATGTCTAACAAAGTTACTGATTGCTGAAGACATACCCAGAAACACTGAGCCCTAAGCTGCATAGAACTCTAAGAGGGCCAGGATAGAAGCTACTTCTGCTCAGAGAGGGGACAGACGCAGAAATGTATAAGGCAGCACCTCCACCAAAGACCATATTGTAGACCTCTGTGAATACCTGTCCAGTGTCCAAGCTAGAACTGACGTCTCCATGAACGTCACTATTAATATTGAGATCAGAGTGGAAAATGAGTTGTAGAAAACAAAGGACCTCCTTACGGAACTGTGGATAGAAACTCTTAGCCAGATACATACTCATTTGGGGATGACCCCTCCCACCACCTCCTCTGCTCCCCGACCCCACCAAACTACCGTTTTTACTGAAAGATTCAAATGAATACATTAGCTAAATTTCCCTTTCTATCCTTGCCACCACATCTAAACTGTTACAATGGCCAGCACTGCACCTAGTACACTGGGCATTTAACAGGCACCTAATTCAAACAGGTATGATGACTACAAAAGAAGAAATGGGGCCTAGTCATGAGGCCCAGCAGTGCTGGGGCCAGACGCCTGGCTTCCAATCCTAGAACCAACTCTCACAAACCATCTGGGTCAACAAGTTACTCAGGCTTCTCAGCCCCGACTGCCTTATCTATAGCAAGGACAAACGTTCTTGCTGCCTATGAGTTGCAAAGATTAAAGCGTGTCCTATATGTTGAGTACTTGTAACGGGACCTGGCTCCTAGTATACACACAATAAATGTTAACCATCACTATTACCCCTTCTCCAAATGGGGTCATTGAGGCTCACAGAGGTTAAGTAACTCATCCCAGTTTCCCAGCCAGTAAGTAATAAAATGGTCTCAAAAGGTCTAATTTAAATAACATGGTTATAATTTATCTTTTATGCTCTTTTAGAATATGGGATAAATATTATTAGTGCTCACCCCTATTGGATTCTCCTTCACTTCTCGAATGCACAGCAGACTACACTTTCCAGCCTCCTCACGATTTCACAGGGCGATGCTACCAATCCTGGCTGAGGAAAGGTGAGCAGATGAGCTGTCAGTGAAAAGCCCAGAAGGATGCTCCATTCTCCCTCTTATGCAGCTGTCCAACCCAACCAAAGTTCCAGAGGTTGAGGCTCCACCGTCAAGGGCTCTGAGAGACTAAGTGGAGCAACCCATCCACATACAACCAACACCACTCAAGAAGAGCCAGAAATAACATAAACACTCATGTTCGGTCACTGAGATTTGGGGGCTAGCCTATCTCAACAGGTAGACCAAATCTCCAAAGTTGTATAACAAGAGCATTGGCTTAGTATTGCATTTAATTAATATGACATTATTCCAGTAATTGGTAATTTGTGGCGGAGGGGGGAGTCATCTGACATAACGGTGTTATAATGAGCCAGAAGAAAAAGTTCATGAACATGCTCGCTTTGGTAGCACATATACTAAAACTGGAACAATGCAGAGAAGATTAGCATGGCCCCCGTGCAAGGATGATGTGCAAATTCATGAAGATTCCATATTTTTAAGAGACTCATAAATATGGAGAGCAAACTGAGAGTTACTGGAGGGGGTGTGGGAGGGGGGATGGGCTAAATGGGTAAGGGGCACTAAGGAATCTACTCTTGAAATCATTGTTGCACTATACGTTAACTAATTTGGATGTAAATTGTAAAAAAAAAATTTTTAAATATGTAATTCCATGCAGTAAAAAAAATCATAAAATAGAAAAAAAAGTTCACGAACATTGTTCTACAGCTTAATTTTCTATTACACGTAATAATCATGCTGCAAACCTACAAGACAAAGATAAATAATTATGAATTTTAGGAATAAAATAGCTCATAATTTTAGTATTTTAGAAAGCCTTATATTGTTGCTTCACATTTTCTTCAGGATATCAGGGAAAAATCTATTGTGAAAATTATCATAGTCTTTTGGGTTTTCAAAAGAAAAAATTGGTTTTATTTTCCCTAGACCTAGAACATTTGAATAGAAAAATTTGAATCTTAAAAATACATTTATCTTCTAAAGACAGGGTTAAGAAAATGAAATCATAAGCTACAGACTAGAATAAGATACTTTCTAATCCTATCTGACAAGAACTTGTATCCACAATATTTGAAAACTCTGAAAAGTCAATACTAAGAAAACAAAGAATTCAATAAAAAATTCGGAAAAGGGGGCACCTGGGTGGTTCAATTGGTTAAGGGTCCGACTCTTGGTTTTGGTTCAGGTCATGATCTCGAGGTTTGTATGTTCAAGCCCCCTATAAGGCTCTGTGCAGGCATTGCAGAGCTTGCTTAGGATTCTCTCTCTGTCTCTCTCTCTGCCCCTCCACTTGCACTTGCATGTGCTCTCTCTCTCTCTCGCTCTCTCTCACTCTCTCTCAACTAAGTTTGTTTATTAAGTTATTTATTTAAAAAAATAATCTTGAAAAGATTTGAGCAGTCATTTAACCAATGAAGAGATGTGCTGTAAAAGCACATGAAGGGATATTTGGCCACACTCATTAGGAAAATAGAAATGAAAATCATACGAAACACCACTATACACCTAATAGAATAGCTCCAAAAAATTGACATTACTAAATATAGAGGGATGATGTGCAGTAACTGAAGCCTTTCTACGTTGCTGGTGGGAGTGCAAAACGTTATAGCCCTTGGCTGAATAATTTGACAATTTCTTGAAAAATTACGTGCATACCACATAACTCAGCAATTCTACTCCTAGACATTTACCCAAGAGAAATGAAGACCTGTGTTTTCACAGAAACCTCTTTACGATCATTTGTAGCAACGTAATTCATAATTGCCAAAATCTAGCAACAAACCAAATGTCAACAGCTTAGAAATGGGTAAGCAAACTGTGGTACGTCCATCCAGTGGAATACTACTCACCAATAGAAAGGATCCCACTACAGATGCACACCACAACATGGATAAATCTGGAGAGAATTCTGTTAAGTGAAAGAAGCCAGATCTAAAAGATGGTATACTCTATGACTCCATTTATATAATATTCTGGGAAAGGCAAAACTCTAGGGACAGAAATCAGTAATATTGCTGGGGCGATTAGGGTAGAGGGGAGGAAATTGGCTACTAAAGGGGGCATGAGAGAGCTTTCTAGGATGTTGGAAATATTCCTTGCATTAATTGTGGTGGTTGTACACAGTATGAATTTGTCAAATTTGTAGAACTGTACACCTAAAAAGAGAATCTTTTGGTCTTTGGCTCTTTGTAAATTACACCTCGATAAACACCAAAAAACAGGGGTGCCTGGGTGGCTCTGTTAAGTGTCCAACTTCAGCTCAGGTCATGATCTCACAGTTCTCGAGTTCGAGCCCTGCGTCAGGTTCTGCGTTGACAGCTCAGAGCCAGGAGCCTGCTTTGGATTCTGTGTCTCCCTCTCTCTCTGCCTCTCCCCCACTCATGCGCTTGCTCACTCTCTCTCAAAAATCCATAAACATTAAAAAAATTTTAAAACAAATAATTTTTTAAAACAGGTAATAATTTGAAATGAGCTTGTTCTCCAAATGTTGGTAACATTCTGAAAGTTGGTAAGTTAAGCTTCTTCCTGATTCCACTTACTAACTACAAAATATTAAGTATCTTATCAATACTAACTCTACTTGAAGTATGTATATATTGTTATAAGTCAAAATTTAGAAGAGTAAATCACATTCAAGCAAAAAGAAGCAAAAATAGATCTTGCTTCATAGATCTACACAAAGTATTCATTCAACATAGCTCAACAAATATTTGGGGGTGCATATAGTATCTCAGAATCTGTAAAATGGTCAGCTTTGCAAATTTTAAAGGACCCTGGTACCCATATTGGATCCCCAAATCTTTGTTACCTTAAAGGACGTTAGAAAATGACTTAATGATTTTCTATCTTAGAATAATACCTGGTAAAAATAAGCACATAATGTTACTTATTTTATCATTTAAATTTCTTCCAGTCACTATTATTATGCAAGTAGTTGGCTTTGTTAATTGCTTACCCAACAATCATATGCCAGCACCACCATACAAGTCCTTTCTACCCCAGTGTTACTTTTGTTCAGGTGTCCACTGTCCTGTAGATAGCCATATACTTCCTCAGGAGAGGAGAACCCTAGTCTCAGCCCCAAGAGACACATCATGATTACTCGAAGCCATTTATGGCATCCCCTCCCTCCCCATTCTCTGACCAGTGACTGGTGTAGTCATGGGTATATGATGCAATTGAACCAAAGAAGATGAAGAGAAAGTCTGCCGAAGAGTTTGGGGAAAAGGTCTTGCTTGCTGATCAAGAATTACAAAAGAAGAAGGGCGCCTGGGTGGTTCAGTCGGTTAAGGGTCCGACTTCGGCTCAGGTCACGATCTCACAGTCTGTGAGTTCGAGCCCCGCATCGGGCTCTGGGCTGATGGTTCAGAGCCTGGAGCCTGCTTCCGATTCTGTGTCTCCCTCTCTCTCTGCCCCTCCCCCATTCATGCTCTGTCTCAAAAATAAATAAAAACGTTAAAAAAAAAATTTAAAAAATTACAAAAGAAGAAACCTTCCCTCTTCTACTGGTTGTGGTTATATCTGGTTGAGATGCACAAACTACCATAGCCATCTGGCAACCAGGAGCAGTGCTAGACTGCAGACAAGCCAACTCACGGAGACTGAGGAGGCAGAAAAATGGAAAAAATCTAGCTCTGGTGACATCACTGAATTCCTGAATCAGTCTTAGAACAGCCCTACCTCCACATTTCCTGTTATCTCAGCTAACAAGTTTCCTTTACTTTTGAAGCCAGTTGAGTCAGACTTTTCTGTTATTTGAAGTCAAAAATATGACTAATATATCTATGTACAGCAAATACACTGTTTTCCATTGCAAGAGGAGGGAAAGCTAAGATCACAGAAAAGGAAGTAGGGTATTCCACATTTGTTTTTTTTAGACCTTGAGCATATAGATTTATTTTTGTTGACTAAAAAAATGGATGAAGTTCTAACCTTAAATGTTGATAAAATTTTAAACTGGATGGTGGGGTATATGGGAATTCAGTGCTATCTTCACAACTTGTCTGTAAATCTAAGACTAACTGTGAAAGGTTTATTTGAAAATAGGGATAAAAATAGCAGTAGATAGGAGCATCTGGGTGGCTCAGTCGGTTAAGCTTCCAACTCTTGATTTCGGCTCAGGTTAGGATCTCATGGTGCATGGGATTGAGACCCACAATGGGTTCTGCACTGATGGAATGGAGCCTGCTTGGGATTCTCTTCCCCTCTGTCTGCCCCTCCCCCCACATGCTCATGGGTGCACTCTTTGTCTCTCCCCAAAATAAATAAACATAAATAACAGTAGATAAAAATGGGCTTTAAAAATGAGAGATTAATTTGCATAGTAATAGTTCAAACATGAGCAACTTCTATGGCAAAATGTCTTTACTTACATAGTCATTTCCATACAACTTCCTATGGAGCTAAGGCACCTCCTAAAAATGTGTAGGAGAACAGGAATCACTGTGTCCATTCAATAGATAAGAAAACAGCTATACTAGCGCAGTAAAGTGACATGTTAATTGGAGACAAAGCCAAGAATAGACCTGGCCTCCCACAAAGGCAGTTTGCTTTTTCCTCTCTTCATGCACTTGACATGGCTTGGCTTGACTGACTTGGCATGACCTGACTCTTAGACAAAAGCTTCCGGGCAAAGAAAATTTTCAATTTGGTGGAAACTATTCAGGCAATCAGGTTACAGAGGAATAATTCATATGCTATGAGGTGAAGAATCTAATTTTTCTCTCAACTTTTCAAGACCCAAACAAAACAAACCATAACTAGAAAATCAGTGTGTCGAGCAAATGACTGCTGCTCTCTCAAACATCCCAAACACCTTGACTTTCACCAAACTTTAGCAACTTAGAGTACACTAGAATTCAATAAAAATGTCCTCTATATATCTTTAGTTCTTAAGAAAAGCTAATCCTATTTATTAAAATACATTTATAAACAACGGGCAAAACTTGCATATATTCTGCTTTCAACTCATCTCTTAATACAAAATATTCTCATTCTGAAAGGCATTAGCTTAAATTTCTCTACATGAATTATAAGTAGGGTAAAGTACGAGCTGAATTAGAGTACAACTGAATCACTGATAGACTGTATGAAATCTTTCCATAGTGTCATACTGGAGAGGAAAGTCTCTTTTGACTTATAATAAACTCTTTTTTTTTTTTTTTATCTGCCAGGAAGGATGTGAAGGAAAATTAACTCTAGAATATTAATAACTTGATTCAACAGAAACTAGTAGATCATATCTGTGACCGTAGAGGGCTCTCTGTGCGTTTCAAGGAGAAACAGCAGCAACTGAATTGTTCGTTCCCCTCAAAAAGTATATTGATGGAAGGTTGATCAGCGACAGCAGAGCCTTGCTATTGACACACTTCATGGTCCGTGATCCAGCCAGTAGACTCATGAGTGGGACACATTCATCCCAGACGATAAGTATATCGGAGCCTCTAGTTTTTAATCTCAAAAGAGAAAAACTTAATTTTACTAATACTTAATGTATTGTACTGATATTGTTCAACATTTTACCATATATATAAATGATTTGTACATAAATACACACAGTTTAAGAGCACACATTATTTTCCCTAATAGCAATATATGATCAATACCAGCAGAGATCCTTAAGTACCATCGATGAGTGTCCACAATCATTTAATACAAATTACACACTGATTTTGACATGTCTCTCTCCAAATATATTGATCTGTTATGTCTTAAGTACTTCCAAGGGACATACTCACTCTCCAGATGTTTGGTTTCAATTTGTCAGCAACATGATTATAGTATATGCACCATAATCACAGAGAGCATTCAGTAGTTGAAGTATGATATGCCCTTTTGCAATTGCCTAGGCATGGCATTTGGAAATTAGTATACTATATGACTGAAGAGTTTAAAAAAAACAAAAACAAAAACAGCCAGGTGATTTTTTGATTAAGTTCACTACTTTTAAATTTCTCAGATCACACTGGTCATTATCCTATCCACTGGTCAGTATTTGCACTATGGCACATACGAAAATGAAGAGACAGAAAATAAGTAAATCAATAAATGAATACATCAACTTTCAATAGTGATAAGTGCCAGGGGAAAAAGAATAGGGAGATGTGACAGCAATATGGTTGGGAGAAAGGGCACTTGAGATTATGTGCCCAAAGAAGGTGACCTACAGCAAAGGCCTAAATGAGGAGAAGGAGTTTTCTCTGTAAAACTCTGGGACTGAGCATTCCACACAGAGGGTAAAGGTCCCAAGACATGAACAGTCTTGCCTGTTTGAAAATGACAAATAGGTCTGTGGCTGGATATAGTGTGCACGGAGGGACAGGGAAGAACATAGACAGGGGCAAGACTGTGTGGTGAGGTGTTGAGCTATCACGGGGTTGGTTGAAAGCCATTGGAAGATAGTAAGCACACAACTTGACATGATCTGATTAAAAGATTACTCTGGCTGCTGTGAGGCAAATAGGTTTTAGGGGAAAAGAGAAGATGCAAAGACTGGGCAAGTAGCAGGATTACTCACAATATTCAAAAGGTGGAAGCAACCCAAGTGTCCATTAGTGGATGAATGGACAAACAAAATGTGGTGTCGACGTGCTTGGGAATACCATTCTGCCTTACACAGGAAGGAAATTTTGACACATGATACAACCTCGATGAAACTTGAGGACATGATGCTAAGTGAAGTAAACCAGTCACAAAAGAAAATATTGTATGATCTTATTTACATGGAATATGTAGAAACCTGTCATAGAGAAACCTATGTAGAAACCTCTGTCATAGAGACCGAGGGTAAAATGATCCTGCCAGAAGCTATAGGTAGGAGTGAGTGGGAACTTACCTAACAGGTACACAGCTTCAGTTTATGAAGATGGAAAAGTTCTAGAGACGGATGGCAGTGATGGCTGTGCGACAGTGTGAATGTACTTAATGCCACCAAACTGTACGCTTAAAAATGGCTGAAGTGGTAAACTTTATGTATGTTAACCACAATAAAAAAAATTAGATAAAAAATAAATAACTGAAGAATGATGGTAGCTTGGACGAGAGCCATAGAAGTAGATAGGTAAAGTTATAGTTTGGAACCAGGACATAGAAGACTTGTGGATTGGACAGGCAAGGAGAAACAGAAGAAAAAACAACTCAAGAATTATTTGTAGGGTTTTTACTTGATCACGTGGTTAGATGGCGGTACCATTCACAGAGGTGAAGATGGCTTGTGATGGTGGTGAAGAATGGGACGGGATAGAAAACTAGAGGTCTGATTTGGATGTATTAGGTGTGAGGTGCCTACTAGGATACAATCAAGTTGCAGGTGTCAAGCTGATAGGTCAATGTTTTGTCTGGAGGTCAAAGGGAAGCCAGGACTGTAGATCGGACTCTGAGAGTCATTAGTATGTCAAGCCCTAAGACGAGCATGTAGGTAGAGAAGCTGACCTTGCCATTCATTACACTTGGCTCCAAAATTCACAACATATTACATAATCCAAGGAAGTGGAATAGCTTTGAACGTAAAATACTCAAATGATTTCTCATATGACAAGAGAAAGTTGAGAATAAAGCCAAGTTCTCATGAAAGCCCCTAAAGAATTCTTCACCCTCCCCACTATTATGTGCCTATGTATAACTGCTTATGGTCTTCGAGGTTTCTTCCACCTGCTCTGTAGTCCTCAGTACTGCCTTGTGATGATAGAAAACTAACATCTACATAATAAGAGTTAGCTGACACATATGGAAGATGTTCCAAGGTGGAGGACATATCATAATTATTTGTATCACCCATTAGAACTCTTGCAATGCCCTACACATAACAGACGCTCAATAAACGTGTTGATTAACAGACTCATACGTTAGGGAGACGGGTCTGATCCTCTTCCAATAAGGAGGAAAACAGCAGGATAATCTGTGTTATTGACTCGTAGTTGCAATTACTGACCATTCTTTTTGGGGACAGCATCCTGCTCTTTTGCATAAATTGCTTAGAAAAAAAAAAAAAACAGCCTAAACTATTCAAATGAAACAGCAGATTTCAAAGGTCAATGTACTTCTTCACTGTGAACTGAATATGTCTGGCACATTAGGAGCTCGGAAGTTTACTCATTAGTAATGATTTGATTTAATTAAAACTATTTCTGATCATCAGGAAGTGTGGGCATGAGAACCTCTATGAATCAATGCACCTCCTACTTGACATCAGGTCAAAGCAGGTCAACAGCAGCACTCATCATTCACACTCATTCATACAACAAACATGGCCATGTACATACCCATTAGACTCACCCTTAATTCTCAAGTAACTCATAATTATGTTCATGGGCTAGGTTCCTCCTATGCAGTGAGAAGAGGCAGAGACATTTTCAGGATCATTGTGCCTGTGGATGGGACACAGGGTAAAAACAAAGTTTACTCCAAGCCAGAATTTATTAAGTTGGAATCTTTTAACTATCACATGGTATAAAAATTTGTGGGTAAATAATAGGTTACTAGATGACTAGAAGATTCTCCTAATCTCAAGATTAGGATGGTGACTTTATGTCAAAAGCAGTTGTCTTACCAACAGCATTGAAACATCTAGAGAAGGAAATTGCCCTTCAGAAGGAGAGTGGCCAGACTGGAGGCTGGAGAACGGGGAGTCAGAAGGCGAGCAGCTGGCTGTGAGTAGCCAGCAGTGCCGAAGGCTGGAAGGTCAGGTTCCCGGAGTGAGCCCACTGTGTTCCAGTGGTGGATTTTTGCCCATGAGTGTGGATGCAAGACCACTGAAATTTGAATCACACAGCTAATCTCCATTGTTGTGATTTCGTACATAGGAGCATCTTTCTCATTACAATTTGGATTCTCATTTCTAGTTCTCTTTGCTATTGAGAAAACCAACCTTGTCTGGTCTTCTCAGGATTATATTTTCTATTTTAATTAGGTAAAATGGCATCTAGTTTGTATATTAGGCTCATGTGAACTGGGTTCGTTACGTTGCAAGAAATGGATCCATCTTGAGGTGCTGACTACATGCCATTTCGGAGCCTGCAGATCTGAGGGCTCTACTGTAAATGCATCAAGGGAAGTGAGAAACTATGAGGCTTTTGGGCAGACAGCCACCCAACCTCCCCACATAACACCGCTAACTATGGCATAGTTGAACTTTCAAGCCCCAACAAATCTCCCTGGAAATTTTGGTGTGAACAATCTTACCATGCCTGTTAGTAATACTTCTTCACCTTGACAACTTTTTTATTCCTCCACAGATTATTTGAACTGTTGCGGTTTTGCTTCATTTTGCTTTGTCAGGCATAAATGGAAGAAAGGAGTCATAATTTCTGTTGGACCTTGAGTTTTGTTTCGGGCAGATAAAGGAGGCTTTTCGCGCCTGACACACAAACATTAGGCACAGGGTCCCAACTCCTGCATGTGTCCCTGTAGATTCGTGAGAGTCATGACCTCCACTCCAAGAACTTGGGAAGAAAGAGCAGTGAAAGTTGTTGACATTCCGCCTCGCAAAAAGCTAAAAGCATGAGTAAGATATCTAGAGCCTATAGCTTGAGAGGTCACGTAAATGTGATCTGGCAGAAACAAACCAGCCTACATCTATGGATTTGTGAGTGGGTATTTCTAATGAGACCTGTCAGATGCTTGTTACCACAAAATAAATGCCTTTCGGCTGCCTTTTTTTTTTTTCCTTCTGATTTAAAAGCAAGCAAAACTGTAACACAATTCTTGAACAAATTTTGAATGATATCATCCCTGCTAATGCTGGGTGTTTGTGTTTTGTTTTGTTTTTACAATTCAGTTCATCACTGCAGGCAAATCAGTCTCTCATTCATAAATTCTCTGATTGTCAAAACAATGTACATGATCGTTAATCATAATGTAATATATCTTGAAAAGCAATCATAACATAAAAGAAGACTTTGTCTTACATAAAGGACAGCCTATTACGATCTATTTTAAAGCCAATCGCTGATTGGCTATTCACTAATTTGTTGATATGAGCAACAAAATTTTATTTTGGAATCCCTCAGGATTTTGGTGGCCCTGTAGTGTTACAGCTACATTTCTGAGTTGTCTTTTTATCTTCTTCTAGCTTTGGTACTTGTGGCTCTTTAGGTAGGAAAATTTAAAACTTTATCTAAACATATTCCTGTTGAGAATTTTTAAATGTTACATGAATGAATCACATGAGAATATATAGATCATTATTTGGCATATGAATTGGAATTCCTAGTTGTAAACCAAAGAAGCAAATACTGGTTGACTTAACCAAAAGAGAACGGACACTGTGTTAGTTTCAAAGTTTTGTTTGTAACAAAATATTATAAATGAGGTGGCTTAAAACAACAGAAATGTGGGGTACCTGGCTGGCTCAGTAAGTAGAATATACAAGTCTTTTTTTTTTTTTTTTTTTTTTTTTTGAGAGAGAGAGAGCATGAAAGCAGGGGAGGGGTAGAGGGCAAGGAGGAGACAGAATCTCAAGCAGGCTCCATGGCCAGCACAGAGCCCAATGTGGGGTCAGCCTCATGACTGTGAAATCATGATCTAAGTGGAAATCAAGAGTCAGTCGCTTAACCAACTGGACCATCCAGCTGCCCCAAGCATACAACTCTTGATTTCAGGGTTGTAATTTTGAGCTCCACGTTGGGCATAGTTACTGGTTTTTAAAAGGTGGGGGGCACCTGGGTGGCTGAGTCAGTTAAACATCTGACTTTGGCTCAGGTCATGATCTCTCACAGTATGTGAGTTCAAGCCCCACATCAGGCCTCTCTACTATCAGCACAGAGGCCGCTTCGGATCCTCTGTCCCCCTCTCTCTCTGCCGCTCCCCCCATATATTCTCTCACTCTCTCTCCCCTGTTCTCAAAAATAAACATGTATAAAAATAAATAAAACAAAAATTTAAAAAATAATTAAAACAAACCAACAGAAATGTATTGTCTTCCAGTTCTGATGGATGTAAATCCAAAATTAAGATGTTAAGAGTGTCAAACTCTCTATCTTAAAGGCTCTAGGGAAAATGCCTTCCTGGTCTCTTCCAGCTTCTGCTGATTCCCAGAAATCTTTGACATTCCCTGGCTTATAGATGGATCACTACAATCCCTTCCTCCATTGTCATAATGGCATTCTCATTGTATGTCTGTCTCTTCTCATGACAATATCAGTAATAATGGGTTAGGGTCCTCCCTCAATCCAGTATGACATTATCTTAACTTGCTTATATCTGCAAAGACCCTATTTCCAAATAAGGTCACTTTCACAGGTACCAAGAAATAAGGACAGTCTAATAATATTAAGTCCAGAGGACTAAGATACAGGAACATATTTGTTACTACATGCTGCTGAGATGTACGATGTACAGTCTTTCATCAGTCGTTGTGTTGTTACCCAACTCCTCCAAGAGTTAACAGGACTGTGCATCTGAATGGCCAGCCAAGTTTGTGTCAAACATGACCCACACTTGGCAGAATGGGGGCAGGAGTCTCTGTCCCCTTCAGCTTCTGTACTGTGAGGACATACCAGAGTTAGTCCCCAAGAGGGAAGGGATGAATCCCCCTGAAGAGCCAGATGCTGTTAGAAAGACGGAATATAGTCTGAGCTGCCAAGGACTTCGACATCATACTTACATAGCTGCTCACAGATGAGGTGTGACAAAAAAAAAAAAAAAAAAAAAAAAAAAGAAACCAACAAACAAAACAACAATAACACACACACACACACACAAACAGAAAAGGATTCTGGAGGTGCACCACAGTTTGTCTACCAACCTTTAAGATAGACAAGAAATCAGATACACAAGTCCAAAACACTTGTGTAAAATCTTTGGGCTCAGATGTCTTTCAGAATTGAGAACTTTTCAGATTTTAGAAAGATAATGTAGTATACAGATCATATACTATTCAGGGTATGCAACAGCATCCCATAATCAAATGCATAAACATTTCTGCAGTGAATTTTTTGAATATTCACACTAAAGGATAGAAAAGACCAAAAATAGCCTCAGGTCAGTTTAGGTCAGGTTTAAGACCTAAATGAGGTTGGGTCTGATCAAGTTTGCTATTTTTTAAAACGGGGGTTTTCAGAACTTTGTGTATTCCAGAAATACAGGGGATGGTAGACTATCCTTTTTTTTTTTTTTTCCTGACCTTCACAAATTTACAAAATCTAAACAAATCCGAATGAAATGAAACAAAAAACATTCCAGGTAAATCTACAGCCTCCAGCTGTACCTGTGAACTCTCAATCTCGAATCTGCAATCGCAATCTGCTCTATAAACTTCTAGTCTATTAATCTCCTATAATCTACAACTAGAATACAATCTCAGTCTATAACCAGTGTATAGTCCTGTAGCTTTGGGTTCATAACAGTCACAGAAGGAAAGGGAAAATGTTCTGAAAAGGGGCAATTCTCTTCCAACTAGGTCTAACTTGAGAATATATTCATGCAATACACAGTTCAAATGACAGTTACATATCTTCATATCAATTGCATTCATATCTATAATGATAAAAATTTAGAGGCCTGTGGTAATTGGTCTGTGAATTGTCATTTTTTTCCTCAAACTATAACAAAGAAAGTAATCTCTTTAGGTGATCTTCATCTGCAATTTTACTCTATGAACATAAGCACTATATGGAAAAAGGGAGAATAAATTATTTATGCCCAACATCAAAATGGTTTGATTTTTCCTAGTTCTGCTTTGGTTTTGTCCTGCCTAGAGTATAAAAAGACCCAAGACACGAAGAAAGAATTATGGTTCCTCTTTGGGACATAAATGTTAAAAAAGCTGTTTTAAAATGTGTGAATTACTAAGTGAAATGAAGAAAGCTGAGATAAATAATGTATCAGGTTCGTGGATCAGAAGATCTACCATTGTTAAGATATCAGTTCTCACCAAATTGATCTACAGATTGAATGTAACTTTAAGCAAAATCCCAAGGGTTTTTGTTTGTTTGTTTTGGTCTTGGTTTTTAGAAATTGTTGATTCTGAAACTTACACAGAAATGCAAAGGACCTAGAATAGCCAAGACAATTTTGAAAACAAAACTGAAGAACTATTATAACTGATGTAAGACTTAGCATAGAGCTCTAGTAATCAAGGGAGTGTGAAAACTAGGCATATAAATCAGTGGAACAGAATAGAGAGTCCAGAAATAGACGTCATATATGTCAAACGAGTTTTGACCAAGATGCAGAGGTAATTCAGTGGAGAAACATAGCTATTTCAAAAAAATGGTGCTGGAATAAATACATATTTATAAGGAGAAGGAAATTCATTCAGACCCCTGCCTCACACCATATGCAAAAATTTACTCAAAATAGATCAGAAATCTAAATAAACATAAAAGATAATCTACAATTATTTAATAGAAAAAAATTGTGTGACTTTGGCAAAGATTTCTTCGAACACAGAGTATGGATTGTGAAAAGAAAAATGATAAATAGGATTTTATCAAAATTAAAAACCATTGCTCTTTGAAAGATACCACTAAGAAAATGAAAAGGCAAGGCACAGACTGGTAGAAAATATTTGCAGAACGTGCATCTGAAACAGGCTTATATCCACAATATATAAACATCTCTTATAACGCAATAATAAGACAACTTATTTTAAAAGCTGAGCAAAAGATTTGAACAGAAATGTCACAGAAAAGATGATAAGCGAATGGCCAATATGCACAAGAAGAGAGAGTCAACATCACGAGTCATCAGGAAAATGCAAATTAAAACCACAAAATAGGCACACGCACTAGAACAACCAAAATTTTAAAGACTGGCAATATCAAGGTTTAGCAAATACCACTTTGGCACAGTTTAGTTATTTCTTAAAATGTTAAACATACACTTACCCTATGACCCAGAAATTCCGCCGTTGGGTATTTATCTAAGAGAAATAAAAACCTATGTCAACACAAAGACTTGTACGTGAATAGCTAGAGGAACTCTATTCATAATAGTCAAAAGCTGGGAATGATCCAAATGTCCATCAACAGGTGAATGGATAAATAGTTACATATCCATGTAATGGAATACTATTCAGCAATAGAAAAAGAATGCACTATTGATACATGCAATCTCTTGGATAAATCTTGAAAATGTAATACTTACTGAAAGAAGTCAGACATAAAGAAGTATGAATCCAATTCACATGAAACTCGAGAATAGAATGCTCTTTGGGAACAGGGCACGATTGAGTGGGAAGGGGGCCCAAGGGAGCCTTTTGGAGTTCTTTTTTTCAGATTGTGCTGGTGATTACATGGAGTGTCATTGGTCAGAATTCATTAAACTTGACACTCAAATGGAATCATTTACATACAATAAAAATGAAAACTCCTTGGAGTTTATTTTTTTATTTTTATTTTTTTTAATGTTTATTTTTGAGTGACAGAGAAAGAGCGCATGAGCAGGGGAAGGGCAGAGAGAGAGGGAGACACAGAATCCAAAGCAGGCTCCAGGCTCTGAGCTGTCAGCACAGAGCCTGACACGGGGCTTGAGCTCATGGACAGTGAGATCATGACCTGAGCCAAAGTCAGACGCCCAACCAACTGAGCCATCCAGGCGCCCCTAGAGTTTATTTTTAGAAAAAAACTGTACTAACTCTGATCACTGATACTTTAAGTTTCCAGTGCAAGACAGGAAGGGGCTCTGCTATGTCCATGTCTTGGGTCAATATTTTTCTGATCAATAGTGCCATTCTCATCTAAAGTATTTATTTGAAACCTTTGAGAGAAACATTGTTTAGAAACTTCATGGAAGTTAACATACATTCAAGTGAGTTATGTATCATTATCAAAATGAGAAGAAATTTATAAAACTAGTGCCTACGTTTAAAATGAGCATAGAGAAGGACACCTGGGTGGCTCAGTCGGTTAAGTGTCCGACTTCAACTCAGGCCATGATCTCAAGGTTCCCGAGTTCAAGCCCCACATCAGGCTCCATGCTGACAGCTCAGAGCCTGGAGCCTGCTTTGGATTCTGTGTCTCCCTCTCTCTCTGCCCCTCCCCCATTCACACTGTCTCTCTTTCCCTTAAAAATAAATAAACATTAAAAGGTTTTTTTTTTTTTAAATAAAATGAGTATAAAGAGTGTATTAGTTTTCTAAGTTGCTATAACAAATATGACAACCTGAGTGGGTTATGGGTTGCTTGAGACAAAAATTGATTGCCTCTGGAGTTCTAGAGGCTAGAAGTCTGACATCAAGGTGTTTGTGGAGTCCTTCCTTGCCTATTCCTAGATTCTGATGGTTAATAGTGATCTTTGGCTTTCCTTGGCTTGTGGCTGTCTAACACCAATCTCTGCCTTCATCATTACATGGAGGTCTTCCTATGTGACTGTCCTCAACATCTTACGGATTTGGGGCCCAACCTACTCCCTTATGACTTTGTTGTAACTTACCTAATTACATCTATATAACTATATGCCTAAGCTTTGTGCTGGAGACCAGGGTTGCAAAGAACAATAAAGACCCTATTGTTGAAGAATTCAGGTTTCACAAAGGGAAGAGACAAGGAAACGAATACTTAAAATATCCTGTGGAATGTGCAGATAGAGAATTATTCAAAGGTGGCAAGGAGAAGAGTGTGAGTGAAGCAGCTTTTCTCTAGAAGGAGGGAGAAAAGGTTTAGGAAACAGATGAATGTTTTCCAGTCAAAGGGATAGCATATCCAAAGCCATGGAAGTGTGTGTGTTGGGGGGAGAATATAGCATGTTCAGGTATTATTAGCAGTTTGAGTGATGGGGTGTTTAGTTGCATTGGGTTATTTTTTTTTTTAATTTTTTTTTAACGTTTATTTATTTTTGAGACAGAGAGAGACAGAGCATGAATGGGGGAGGGTCAGAGAGAGAGGGAGACACAGAATCCGAAGCAGGCTCCAGGCTCTGAGCTGTCAGCACAGAGCCCGACGCGGGGCTCGAACTCACGGACCGTGAGATCATGACCTGAGCCGAAGTCGGACGCTTAACCAACCAAGCCACCCAGGCGCCCGTAGTTGCATTGGGTTATTAACGAAGGCAGATGAGAAGCGTAGAACAAAAATTGAGGCCAGATAATGTCTTGTTCACCATAGCAGAGATTTAAATGTTAGTTTATGGGAAATAAAAAGCTGGTTAAAAGCTTTTAAGGAAAGAAGTAATAATATTTGTATTTGTAAGCAGGGAATTAATAACCATATTCTTAAGGGAAGACGAAGGCGGCTTAGCTGAACTAAAGCAATGTCAGTAGAACAAGAAAACAAGGGGTGGCTTCCAGAGATGATTAGCAGGGAGAATGAATAGAAATAGTGGCTGGGCAAAAGGGAAAATTCGGTTAAGTGTAGAAGAAGATATGGGAGAGAAAATGACACTTAAGATTTCGCTTATTCATGTTCCTCCTTTGGGAGTGCTTTTGCAGGGGGTAGAAACACTACAACAGGTTAAAAATAGATGGGAAAATGGAAATGAAGAGAAATAAATTGAAGTCAAGATGAAAAGTAGCTCTTTAAATGCATACTATATGATTTCTTTAATAACTTGATACGAGACAGATGTGACTTGGAATTTAAGTTTATTTATTTTAAGAGAGAGGGAGAGTGAGAGTGAATCCCAAGCAGGCTCCTCACCGTCGGCCCAGAGCCCAGTGTGGGCTTGAATTCACAAACCGTGAGATCATGACCTGAGCCGAAACCAAGAGTAGAACGCTTAACCAACTGAGCCACCCAGGCGTCCCTTGACTTGGAATTTCTTAATGGCCAGAGCAAAGAAAGAAGTAGTTTCAGTGCAAGATTCACAATGTCCAAAGGGTGAAAATAAGAAAACTGAGAATTCAGCTTTCCATGGCACTGAGAACAGAAAGGAATTTCTCCTGTAGGAAAGGGTCAAGTTTAGCACACATAAAAGTAGAAGAACCAGCACAGGTGAAAATACACAGGCAAATTCAAGAGAGATTGGGTTTGACAATCGAGACTTGGGAATCGCGGCCGTGAGGTATATGTGTTCTTCCACATGTTCCGTTGTTATTACCACAAGAATTTCACTAGCAGAAGGCACATGTGAGAATATTGAAGATTACTGGTAAAAGGCTACAAGTTGAGAAAATTGCCACTGAGTTCTATTTTCAAAAAGGGGGCGCCTGGGTGGCTCAGTGCGTTAAGCGTCTGACTTTGGTTCAGGTCATGATCTCAGGACTGGTGCGTTTGAGCCCCATCGTTCTCTACACTGACAGTACAGACCCTGCTTGGGATGTCTGTCTCCCTCTCTCTCTGCCCACCCCCTTACCCCGACTCGTGTTCGTTCTCTCTCTCTCTTTCTCTCTCTCTTAAATAAATAAACATTAAAACTCGTAACTCATAACTCCCTGACTGCAGTTAAGACTGACCAAGCCCCAACCACAATGAACAGCAAAGGTGTGGTCTCATCCCTATTACAGGGAAGCATAACTGAGAATTCTTGTCACTACTTCCTTTAATGTACACGTGTGTCAAGCCCGTTCGATCCTCAACTAGTGACTTCAGAATAAAAGAGGCAATACTCAGTCATGACCAAAACGTTTTTTTCAGATAACTAATGTTCACCATATGCCCATCTCTGCTTTCTTGAAAAGTAAGATTCACTTCCATATTTTTTTTGTTGCCGATTTAGAGGAAGAATATGTATGCAAGTGATTTAAAGTCTTGAGTAAGTCCATTCCCCTGTTTTGACTTAGAGCTATCGGCCGCACGCACGAAATCAAAATACAGACCTTCAGAATCCATATGCGTTTTAAGAGACATTTAAGGGAATTCATTACTGCTGTTTAACTTTTTATGCACATCCTGATGGCATCTGCCTAGAATTCCCCAGAAACCACTGGATTCAAATCTTTATCAGTTTCGTATATAGTATCTCTGAAACCATCTGGTTCTTAACAGTTTAGGGGACACAGTGAAGCGAAATCCTGCTAGTTGCTCTGTACCTAAAGTGGTTTTCTCTTTATCAAGTAGAACATAAAGTTTTCACGTTATTTTCTAGTAATCCTTGACTCAGTGATAATAAAGCTTTGGTATATGTCTGCCCTTAGACTGGGCTCAAACTTAGAATTAAAGCACAGAAAAATAATACCCACTTGGCACTGTGCCTTTGTGCTGTGGCAACTAATTTTCAATGTTGCCATCTAAAAAATTCTAGACTAGAAATTCGGCTTCACTCTCACTAAGTAATGAATGTCACAGTCCGCAAAATGATAAGGGAAATACTGGTGTTCCTTGTCATCTGAGGTTACTATCCTCTCTCTTTATAAAACAAAATAAGATATTAATAAACAGTTAATTGTACAGGCACAGTGTAGAAAAAATGAATTTCCAAGAATAGCAGTGTGAATGCTAGATTTTGCTTTCAGGTTCAGTAGATTTTTATCTTGAGTAATAGCTTAAAGGATCAAGCAGCTACTGATTTCATAAGCTCGATCACACACCTCCCAGTAGAAAACAAATTGGCATTCGGAGTTTGTGGATAGAGTGCTATTCAAAGTGGCTCCGTAGTCATTAAAACGGAGAGTTGGTTTTGTGAATGGCGTCAGTGAAAATTTTTTCTCATGTAAAGAAAGCAGTAGGAATAAACTTTGAGTCAAAGGCAAGTTCTTCTGGTCCCTCATCCACAATGTTTATCCCAGTGGGATATGATACAGTCTGTGCAATTGCTATGTTCCACAATAATTATAAAGGGCAATAACATGTGGTATGAATAGAACATGTAACAAAGAACAGCAGTAGATGGTAAAATAAACCACTGGTTATGTCAAAACTAATAACTTATTTACTCATGCAGAGTCAATGAGTTAAGAGGTCAGATGAGCCCCGGTGTTTAAGCCTTACTAATCGTACACGTGGCTTTTCTGGTTCATCATTTTCAACAGTTCCTTCAGAGCCATTTTAAGGATTATGTGAAATTGACTGGATTTCATTAATGGCTTATGTAAGAACATGTGCTCGTATCTTTGAAAGCGCGGTCCAAGGTACTCCATGTAAGCATTTGCCTTTTTGCAGCTTCTGGAAGAGGTGGAGCGTTATAAGAACTCCTGTCATAAATACAGCATTCACTATCACAGAAAACAACATCCATCTTTTTTAGGAATGAAAGTGATTGTACAGTGTGACACCCAAAGCATCTTTAAAATGTTATGTATCATGGTGTACTTAAAAAAAAAAAAAAAAACCAGGGCACTTCTCATTGATCTTCCCATTTTACTTTGATTTAAAATGCAGATCTTTTCTTCCTATTGAAATCTTTGCATTTTTATTTATAAACGTATAGGGGGAAAACCCATTTCAGACATATGCAGCCTCATAAATTATGTTTGGTAGTTGAAACAGTATGCACTTATGTCAGGGATTGAACATCCTCCTTTATTAGAATGCTATTTATTGCCACCAGCTGCACAGCTTAGCTAAGAAAGTTCTTGACACCAGCGATTGCTTTTCAGCACCACTGCTTCCGGCTCCTAACAGGGGCTTCTATTTCCAAATGAAGCCACCCCTCTTGAGCTCTTCCTTCTGCCACACAGATACCTCCTGTCATCGTGATGCTGGAGAATCGATGGGGGATGGGACTGTACCCACTCATGCTCTATGATCTCCCAGGCTGTAAATCTCCCATGGCTTGGAGATTTCTTGCCTAATAGCCCTGGCCTGAGAGCTGTCAAATGCATTCGGGGAATCCACCCCACAGTAATGGATTTTTCAAAATTAAGATGTGAATTTAGCTGGTGATCAAAGGGTGTTTCAGAGTCGTTGGCGTGTATTTCAGAAGGGACGGGTGGTGCATATCACAGTAGACCCTGGCCCTTTATTTTATTACATTTTCCAGCAGGGAAAACTAGACAAAGGTAATTACTCTTCTTCCGTTAAAGACTATGATTACACTTGCATGAACAGTTAACCCTGCTGTTATTTTCTGTGCTGCCTGTGTCAATGGCATCCAGGCCATCCAAGCAGGAAAGGTATAGAAATGGGAGCCTCAGCTCATTTCCAACCATACAGTAAGTCCACTTTGGAAGGTAATCTTCCGAACCACAGATGTGCATGC
The DNA here is from genome assembly GCF_024362965.1 of Panthera pardus. Lineage (NCBI taxonomy): Eukaryota > Metazoa > Chordata > Mammalia > Carnivora > Felidae > Panthera > Panthera pardus. The sequence goes on along the minus strand of NW_026526810.1, from coordinate 58,409,012 downwards.
CAACACCAGCCCGTTCCATTTTTTGTTGACAGGACCTGTGTCTGTGTCTTCAGCGTGCCAGTTTGAACACTCGCTCCCTTTTTAATGCCTCTGCACATAATTGGGCTCCCGGAGCCCACAGAGCTAACAGCAGCAGTGACAGGGGGAGACCTCCCTCTGTGAACATGGAAATGGAATTTCCTTGCTCTCCTCTAGAAAGGAAATTCCCTCTAGGTCAAGGTTGAGGCTTTCTTCGGTGTGGGGAGGGCAAGCTTACGCAGAAGATACCTTAACCTGTGATCCTGTAGAGCTCTCTTGAAGTGGTGTCAGGCCCTCAAGCCTTCATAAGTAGCAAATTTCTCCCCTTGACTAAACAAGGGAACAAGCAGAAAATTGATTTCTAGACCCTACCTTTGAGATACAGACTGAAAATTAGAACTTCAGCGCACTCTTTCCCCTAACCGAAAGCTCCGACAAAAACAGGCTCTGAGTGGGCTTAGTTCCAGGCTTGGAAATGCAGCTGTTCAACCTGAGATCCCTTTATGGGGCAAAGTCATTGCTCCCTTCCTTGGGTTTTGCTTCTGATTCAACAAGAGATTGGGTTAAACTCGGTCATGGGGCCATGATTTACAATAATATCCACCCTGAAGTTCACCAATCACTTGCCAGGCAAATAGTATTCTCTGCATCATGACAGGGCAGAACCTGGAGCACAAAATGGTCACCTGTGGTTTCCCTGGTGTTACCCACTGGCCGCGAGATGCTGACAGGGATGCCGGACAGCCAGCGTGGTTTGTTGCTTGTTAGGTGGGCCAATCTCCACTTGCAGACTGAGTAGAAAGAGCGGGAAGAAAAACATGGATTCAAAACCTCATCTGGAAGAGGGAAGATGCTGAATGGAGATAAGGTTGGGGGTCAGTGAGGGTCTGCGTGTATTTCCACATTGGCAGTGGGAGCCTGGGAGGAGTGAGCTCCCAGGCTTCAGAGGCTCTGACCCGCCTGCACGCTGACCTAGAAAAGAAAGAAGAGGAAAGATGGGATTTGGGTAGATTTACTTATTTTTCCTAAAAAGTGCATGATTAAAAACAAAAGGAACTCCTCTCAGGTGACTTGGTAAAATGTCCCAAGTTGATGTGCACTCTCTAATGAGGTTGAAAGTGGACAGTGTATTCTAGAAAACTAAAGAATGAGAATCAGGTTTTTTTTTTGTTTGCTTTTTAAAAGAGGGATTACCAGGAAAAGACAGACAACACCAGCACTAGAAATGGAACCTTAGAACATAAGTTGAGTACATGGCTTGAGGAAGTCCAGAGAAATGTGGTTACTGTCTTCTTTCAAGATGATCCATTTCCTGAAATGTCACATAGTGGAGTCTGATCCATTCATTTAATATTTATTGGTGATGTTAGCAACATATAGTTTAGATAGAAAAATAGGGAGATAAAAAATATTCCAAAAGCCAGAAGTTCGAACCTGTTTCCTCTGTCTTGTGACAGCAATTTTAATTCATTCTGTAATATCTATTGAGTAAGTATTAATTGTATGCCTGCTAAGGGCCAGATACTATAGTAGGTGCGACGGATCTTTAAATTCTCTAATTTCTAGGATTTTACCCTCTACTATAACTGAGATTTATAACAAATTTTTAGGAGCCTATTGAGCCAATTTGGGGAAAGTCTGCCTTCACTCACTTCATGTTGTAAGAAGCCTTTTCAGGGAGGTCTGCGATTTATATCACTTTGCCTAAACTTCTTCAAGCTATTACAGACTTCTCTCTTACTCATATAAAATTTCCTCACTTTAAACTTTCCAAAGGAGGTTCATTTAGCAAGTAGGGAAATGTTAAAAATTGGAATTATGTTAGTTCTCCCATCTTTGTCAACGAGAGAATACTTATTAACTAAATATGATTTCCATTTCAGGAAAATAAATACTTGTGAATAAATCAATTAACTGATATTCTGATGTCCTGCCAGAAATTTTCCATTTATTATATCAGATCAGTAGAATAAACATCACTAAATGGCACTAACAATTATCATTCATCTCAAATGAACCCAGTAGAATTAAGTGACTCGGTCCACAAGATTTTCTCTCAGTTGCAAGAATGTAAAATAGCAATTTCAGCAGTTAGACCAAATGGAATAACACAGAACAAAGTCACTTGAATGCACATGGAATCCAGACCAGACTGTCTAAGCTGCTGTTCTGTAGGACCTTGTGCAAATTGAACATGTTCTCAATGCTTCGTCTGTAAAGTGGGTGTGATTACTTAGCTCTCACGGAGAATAAGTTGTTTTAAATGTGCTAAGCGCACAATAAATGGTAGCTATGTTTATTATAATGTCAAAAATATTTTTAAATGAATATACATAGAAGATTTTGCAGTTATCTTTTGCTTGCTATGGGCAGAAAACTTAGTAGGGGCAGTTACACCTTTAGGCCATTATTTAATACAATAGTTGGCTTTCCTGGGTAAATTCATCTCTTTTCTCTAAATGTTACACTCACTCTTGTGTCATTTTGCTGCTTACTAAGACTAAATACCAGTGCTCTCCCACACCTAGGGAGCTCCTAAAATCCCCTCAGAACCTTGCCTGACTTGCAGAAGTAAGATGATAAATCTCCTTCCCCTCCAGTTTGAACAAGCTACTTGCACAACACAAACACAGAGCGCACCAAGGCTTGTAAGTCAATGTTTACATTACATCCTAGCGAAGGATTTTTTGCAATGTGCACAGTTTAAAATGTAGGCTTCTTGCCAGGGCCGCAGTCTTGTCCACCTAATTTGTTTTCTAGGCTCACATTGGACCATGATGGGGGGTTAGCAGGAATGCTTCTAGAATGTTTTGTGCTGCTTATCATCCAAAGAGTGAGGGTTGGGGTAGAGAAGACCAGAGAGGCATTTCATCCTTCACACCTCAAGAAGTGAGCCTAACAGCAACCATGAGGCAGATGCCAGGAGAAAGAGGACCACCATATGAGGGATGCCTTTTGAAAGAGCTGCCGTCTGGGCTAAAAGAATATCAGGTGCCCTAAAGGGGAAGAGAATTTATGGCAGGTCCTCCTGAGAATTGTGTATGTGTAAAACTCTTCACCCAACCCCGCCCTCCAGGGTTCCCTCTGAGACAATTTTGAGACTCCCCATAAAGACTGAATAAGTTATATTCATGTCTACTGTAAAAAAAAAAAAAAAAACTAAAAAGACTATTCTAGACCTCAGAACCATGAAGAATCCACCTTAAAGTACACAGAGGTGACAACATGTAAGACAATGGTTTTTGAGTTTGGCTACACATTGGAGTCACTAAGGAAGCTTTATAAACGCTAATGCTGTCTCCCACCCCAAAGGTTTGGTGCCAGATATGGCCTGCACAGCAGGATTTAAAGTTCTCCCATGGTTCTAAAATACAGTTGAGAAACACTGCTCTATATAGTAAATAACCTGAAAGCTGAATAACAAAATGGTAAGGGTGTGCACTGTGCCCCAAGCTTTCCCAGGACTTGGCTCTAGAGGTGAAGTGACACTATAGTAAAACACTGGGTCCTATCACTGGCCCTTTAAACTTCTTTCCAAATATTTATCGAGTATTTACCATGTGCACGATTCTAGATCAATTCTCAAAAGGGATCAGGTGATAAGCTTCTTAAAGAATAGAATCCCTTTTCAGAAAGCACTTTCCTTACTCTCTCCAGTAACTTGTTGCCCCACTCCCCCTCAAAGGGAGGTCAGCTAATTATTAATGTGGCAATTTTTCTCTTTCCTAAGAAGGTTAATTAAAAATCACCCTGGGGGCACCTGGCTGGCTCAGTCAGAATAGCACACGACTCTTGATCTTGGGGTTGTAAATTCAAGCCCCACATTGGGTGCAGAGATTACTTAAAAAATCTTAAAAAATAAATAAAAAATAAAGCAGCTTGTACAGGCTATGACCACCTATTTGAAATTGTTAGAAATAAAGAAGGAGATGTAGATCTATGGATGCATTTTTTTCTGTGCTTTCTAACAAAGTAAAATTGCAAAGAAGTCAACGGGTCAACAAGCATCTCAGGGGACTGCCTACACACACTCACCCACTGGGTTTTCCAGGAGCTGGAGCCACCCAAAAAGAGAAGAGTCAATGGATAGGAAGGAAGAAAATTTACCTATAACAGGCACAGAGGTAGAGAAAGCAAGAAAGCAGAAGAAAGATGGAGCAGAGAGTGGAGAAAGGTGAAAGAGAAGAGGAGGATGGTTTCATTGAACAGGAAGTCATCATCTCCTGGGGTGAATTTTTGCCAGCAAAAGGCATCTCCCAGGAACCCACTGAAAATGGAACCAAAATTAGATAGTAAAGAGTTCAAAAAGATTTGCTTAGAACTCTCTCAAGATAAAAGTAAAAATTATGAAAACAAATGCATTTTATTTTACAAATAAAATACATTTTATAATTCAATGCAGTACTTCCTAGAATCAAGAGGAGTGCGTCAAGTACTGATTTTTTGGTGGTGGTTGTAATTTGCCCAACATTGCATAATACACCTGTCACTTCACATTTCACTATGGAGGCAGGAGGCACAATACTATCACTTGGAAAATAAGAAAAATTTTTTTCAACTTGGTTTTTCCAAAGGTCTCTCTTGAAGCCTTTGATATTCACATTCTCTGTTTAGTCTCCTCTTCCTTCTCCGTAATTTCTCCTCTCTAGTTGTTGACTAATCTCTACCAAATCCTTATATTTTGAATAGTGGTTTAAAAGTGATTTATGCAGTTCACCAATATCACGTTCAGTGATTTCACAAAATTCTATATCTTTTGAAAGATACGTAATTTTTCTTAGCAATTTGTTTGTATTCCATTGCATCATAATGTTATCTTTTTATGTTTGATAGTAAAAGACTGACTAGGGTGTTGACACACTGGGCCCACATAAATTTTCTGCTAAGCCATGAAAGATAGTTGGATGGGGACTAATTGTACAAGTGGTTAGTTTGGTAATGGATAATTCTAAGTAATCACTTTTCCCTAAATTGCCTGGTAACTTCAGAATTTGGGTATGAATAACCAGATAGTGAAGGTCTTCATGCATAAAAGCCAGTTTTCAAGGTGAATCCAGATATTTTCCCTCCTTACTGTATTTTTCCCACCCCAAGGATGGTGACTGGCTACCTTGGGAGGCAAGAATCTCTACTAAAATCAGAAGTGGTTCTTATTATATTCGCCCACAGGTGAATGTTGGAGTAATTGAAGTGTCATTTTATGAAATATTATCTAATAGATACCAAGAGCTGAAATAAACTCATGAGTGAGTGGTATGTTATAGAAGTTATTAATAACCAGTGTTATAAATAGCTGGGTATAAAATTAATTGATGGTGCCTGCATTATTTTACAACTTAAAATCCACCAGTGATATGGCTCTTCTTAGTCTTATCCTACATGAGTCAAGAAGAGGACAATGAAGGGTCATAAACACCATGGAAGCTGGACCAGAAAACATTCAAGGGAAATACATTCAAGTTCACATAATTGGAATCTACTACTTCTATTAGGACAAATATATTATTTGTTGCAGTAAAAGTATGTACCCTACACATTGTTTTCTATCGTACTTAACTGAAACAGTCCTTTTAGGAAAGGGACAGAGAGAAGGAAACCTCCCCTCAACTGAACACTCAATTTTTTAACTGTGAGATCCACATAGTTAAATGTACACATATGAATGAACAGAGTAAATGATCAAAATGTTCTGAGTTTGATGCAACAAAGCCTAACATTGATTCTCAGAAGCTAAAGAAATTTCAAGTAACTTCAAATCAGTTAACAAGGTAGATAATGGTATAGAATGAGTCTAAAAATCTCAAGCTAAATGGCAGATGTCAGCCAGGATTCACAAAAGGAAACTCACCTGCTCAAAGCACCTCTGCTTAAAAAATAAAACAGTAATAACAAAAAATGGTGAATTTTAAAATTCAGTAAGTAGGGACAAGTGTCAAGAATTCAATAGGCACAGAAGTATTGATTATCACAATGTTTAATAAAAGGAATAATAAACACTGAAGAAAACCTGAGAAAGAAAAGATAATTTCTGGCAACTTTGTTTACCTCTCTCTAAAACCAGCAAGCAAGGAAAGAAGCCTCTTTTAAGCCAGGGTATTGTAATATTCTTTTCCATCATGGAATCCCAAATCAAGTTTCTAACCTCAAGAACCAGAAACAAGTGGCAATATGGTCAATTTGTGTAATCAGCCAATGCAGAGACCAGTCAATGCTGAAGGAAAATCATCCTGGGAAGCTTATTATGCCCAATTTAAAATAATAAGCCAAATGAACCATCAGACTGAGGAACAGAAAGCACTATTTCTTGCTGACAGTCTAAAAGGAACTACTTTTATTGTGCTAAGCAATTTGTCAGGGAGAGACGTAAAGAGCTCTCTGGCATTATTAGCACATTAACCATTAATTATAGCTGGACACAAGGCAGGATTGGCCGGAGTGAAATTTAGGAATTCTACTAGAAAAAGTGGTTAGTTCACTAACCAGATCAACTCAAGATACTGAGTAATGAATGCGTCAAATGTATCCAGATGCCCCGAGGACCTAACAAGTATCTGAACTCCATTTTCTGAAGTCCTTTATAAGTCATCAACTATATCAAAATATAAAGTTACATTATTTTGGTTTTAAATTTAATATTATAAGTACTCTTTTAAAGGCTTATTATTTAGTAATCTTCCTGATAAATCTTGGGAGAAAACACTGCTTAAAGTAAATGAGTATAGAATAGGTAGATTAGAGACATCAAAGATTTATGCTAACGCAAATGTTGGCTAAGATCAATCTGCTTTAAGCGTTCTTAAACTTTTACCTCTGGAAGAATCATCTTGGAAAGCTTGTTACAAATACAGTTTCTAGTGCTTCTTCATCTCTGAGGATCCTGATTCAATAGGTCTGCAATGAGGCCTAGAAGTCTCTATAATTAACAATCTTCTCTGGTTATTCTGGTGCACATCAAAGTTTGAGAAGGCAAAAAATAACATTATCAAAAAGATATGTGACCTCCAAAAAGACAATTTTGTGGAAAAAATATTAAGAATTGAATAAATGGGATAATACCACATTGTTAATTGGAGAGATAAATGTAATATAATAAAAACCTCTCTACAACTGCCAGAGCCATGAGTACATGCTCTGAGAGACACATAGATCAGAGTAGGTTCAAGAGTCTTACATGTGAGGCAGAAAAAAAAGGCTCATGGTTGAATGGCACCAAAATTTTGTTTGTTACAGAGTATTAGCTAATTAACATACCTTCCTATCTAAAAAATTACACGCATCTTTTCAAACAATGACAAAGCTCACAAGTAAGGAATATCCAAGGGGCCAAAAGTAAAGATTCAAATGGTAACTGTGAGCTGACCCTATGCTGGATAAATCTTCAAATTGTGAGGGGCTAGGTAATTTGTGAAAAAAGAAACCTAAAAAATATCTGTTGGAAGCAAGGGAATAAGAAATCTTTATTTTTTTTTCAAATGAGTATGGAATATGGGATAAAAGTAATAACATAATAAGAGATATTTCTTAATTCTAGAATATATTAAAAAATAGCATAATTAAAATATTGGCTAGGAAAATATAGTTGATGGAAGGGTAAAAAAGATTTACCTTGAGAACTTGTATCTATAATCCTATAATCCTATATTTATACTTACTATACATCTATATACATAACATATTATACTCTATTACACATACACAGTTTATAATGCATGATCTGGGCATCTTATCAAGAACATAATATAAAAAGTTGTTCTATGTAGGTGATACTGGGCCAGCTGGAGGAAGTAAAGGAAAAACCTTTCTGGACAAACAAACCCTCAACTCCAGATGTAGAGTTTCCACAAATAAAGCCCTATTTAACATGACATGACCATCCAAAATGACAAAATACAAAAAGAAGCAATTTGCCATGACTCTTTGATGGAGTAGGCAGCCAAATAGCAGAATTAGATCTCAAAAACTTCAAAGAAAATTATCATACAAATTTTAAATAAGTACTTGAAGTGGTTTTAAAATGTGAAAGGTGGAGGGACACCTGGGTGGCTCATTCGGTCAAGCATCCGACTTTGGTTTAGGTCATGATCTCACGGTTCGTGAGTTTGAGCCCCATGTTGAGCTCTGCTGACGGCTCAGAGCGTGGAGCCTGCTTCTGATTCTGTGTCTACTTCTCTCTTTGCCCCTCCCCCACTCATGCTCCGTCTCTGTCTCAAAAATAAATAAGCCTTAAAAAAATTTTTTTTAAATGTAAAAGGAGGAATAAATAAATTATGTTTTATTTTTATTTTGAATAAATAATTTCAAAGAACTTTCAAGAAATACCAGGCAGATGTGAAGAGAAAGTAAGTAGGACCGAAAAAATTACTCAAAGGGAACAGAAATAGGGAGTTAGAAAAAATAAAAAAGATATTAAGAGACATGGAGGACAAAATGAAAATTTCTGAAACTTGTCTAATAGAACAAATCCAGAGTATATGACAGGGACAATATTTCAAGTTACAGTATCAAGAGAATTCTAGAATGGAACAATTAAACTCAGGAATCACAATGACTCTCGAGCAGCATAAATTAACCTAAACACACCTGGATAACAATTACTTAATAAAGATAAAAGAAAATTTTTAGAAAATATAAAACAATTTATTATTAGCACAACCCTACTAGAAATTGAACATAGAAGGAAACCGATTAATAGGTGGGCAACTCTATGTAAGTGCCAACCAGATAGAATAATAGTAACAATGATTAGTTTGGGGGTGACAATAGAAAGGTATAATTATTACACAACAATATCTAACAAAATGGGAAGAATTAAAGTTTTATTAAATCTTTGTCTCAGATGAAGGTAAAGATACGGGTTAGTCTTAGAACTATTTAATTTATGCATATGTGTTAAATGTTTAAAGGTAAACACCACAAAACTAGGAATAAGCCTACTAATTCCAAATTGGTAGAGGGAAAAAATTAAAAATGTAATCAACCCAATAAAGTGACCTAAAAAAAGATAAAAAGAATCCTAAAGAAACAGAGTAAGAGGATTTCTGTTTCCAACCAAGATAAAGTAACAGGGACTAGATTTTATCATCCTGACTGAAACAACTAAACAAATAAGTAAACAAATGAAACCATCATTTCAAGTCTCTATATATCAGGTAATGAAGGTGAGTGCTCTCTGAGAAATATAAAACAAACTATGTGCATCTTACCCTTGGTCCAGCTTAGTGCCTTGAGAGGTTTCCAGGTGCCATGTAGGGAAATGGAGTTCAGGTACATACAGCCCAGCAGACTCAGAAATGAGAGTCTGAGGGAGCTAGAGTTCACAGGACCAAGGCCCAGAGAAGTGAGAGTGGTTTCGAGAGAGAACTCGAGATGAACAGAGGGTGCCCTGGGTTTTCAGCAAAATACTAATCAATGCACGTGTATAAGGAAACTGGGTGAGGCTAGGAAAAGGATCATCTGAAAATTATTACAGGAAACAGTACCAGGTGCTTATACAGGGCTAGAAATAGTTAATATATCCAACAGCCAGACTGGAAATGCAAAATTAATGATGTGTTTCACAGATATTTTGGAAGGATCTTTCATCATTAGTGGGGAATCATTACCTCTAGACTAAGCACTACTCTGTTCCCACTAACAAATGCTAAAAGCAAGACCTTGCTAAAACAACATTGAAAAAGAGAAACAAAGCTGAAGGACTAACACTGCCTGATTTCAAAACTGACTATAGTTACAGTACTCAAGAAAATGTGGTACTGCCATCAAAATAGATAAATCAATGGAACAGAAAAGAGACCAGAAGTAATGCACATTTTTCACAAAGGTGCACAGACAATTGATTGGAGAGGAGATAGTCATTTCAACAAATGATGCTGGGGCAATTTTATATCCACATTCAAAAAATGAAATCCAATTCATGCCTTGCATCGTATAAAAAATTAACTCAAGATCGATCATAAACCTAAATGTAAAATCTAAAGCCATAACATTTCTAGAGAAAAACAAGAGAAAAATTTTTATATGACATGGAAATCATGATCCATAAAAGAAAAGCTGAAAAATTGAATTTCATAGAAACTATAAACTTCTGTTCTTATAAGACATTAAAAATGTCTTAAAATGTCTTAAGACATTAAAAAACCACAGTCTAGAAAAAAAATATTTGTAAGTCATACATCTACTAACAGAACCCATGTCCATAAAATATAAAGAGTTCTTAAATCTGAATAATAAGAAAACAATCAAATTTTGAAAATGGGCAAATGATTTGGATACTTCACCAAAGAAGATACATGAATTGTAAGCAAATACATGAAAAGATACTCAACATTACTAGAAATTAGAGAAAGGCAAATCAAAATCACATAAGCTGCTATTGCCCTGTATTCAAATGGCTAAAATTTAAAAAGATGGACCACACCAAGTGTTGACGGAGGATGTGGAGAAACTGAAACTCTCATATACTGCTGGTGGGAACTTGGCAGTTACTTGAAAAGTTAAACATATAACTACTATATGACCCAGCTCCAGGTATGTAAACTAGAGAAATGAGTGCATATATTCATACAAAGACTAGAAAGCAAATGTTCTTGGTTTTATGTGTAATAGCCCCAAACTGGAAACAACCAAAAATGTCCATCAACAGGTGAATGGATAGGGGCACCTGGGTGGCTCAGTTGGTTGAGTGCCCAGCTTTGGCTCAAGACATGATTTCATGGTTAGTGAGCTCAAGCTCCACATCAGGCTCACTGCTTTCAGTGCAGAGCCCGCTTTGGATTCTCTGTCCCCCGCGCTCTCTCAAAAATGAATAAACATTTTTTAAAAAACTTGAAACAAGAAAGAATACAAATTAAGAGAGGAGGAAAGTGTGCTGGATATCTGTTTTGGCTTTCCAGATTTGCGCTCATGTGCTCTCCCTCAGCACACATGATCTTGCTGTCCTATGTGCTCTCCCTCGATAGATAGATACATACATACATACATACATACATACATACATACATACATACATACATAATATTCTACCCTGCTCTAGGCCCTGAGAGACTGACTTCTCTGGACAAAATCTGGAGAATTCCTTCCTCTCTGGATTCTGTTTGGGTTGAGCCAAAGGGGAGGAATAGCAGAAAATCAGAAAGCAGAAGGAGAATGAGATCAGGTATTGATTTCCCCATCTTTCTCACTGCACGTTACATGAGGCTGGCTGAATCCCTCAACCAGGGGTTTCAGTTCCTATAAAGTCAGTCTACATGTGGCCTGCCCGGTCTCTAGGTCCCAATACCCACTTCCTCTCATTCCTTTAGTCCTTATGATGGAAATGAACCTAGTCATTACTGGATCTGGAGTACTTTGTTTTTGGTTTCCCTATGTCCTGAGCACAACTTTGTATATAGTTTTTGTTTTTGTTTTAAACCTTCCTGACCCTGCTATGGTGCCATGTGCTTCCTGCTAGGGTTTTAACTTATGAAAAGATGGCCAAACATGTTCAGAAACCATATAAAACTCTCCAGTTAAAAGACTAATGACATGGGGCGCCTGGGTGGCTCGGTGGTTAAGCGTCCGACTTCAGCTCCGGTCATGATCTCATGGTCCGTGAGTTTGAGCCCTGCGTCGGGCTCTGTGCTGACAGCTCAGAGCCTGGAGCCTATTTCAGATTCTGTGTCTCCCTCTCTCTCTGCCCCTCTCCTGTCATGCCCCTCCCCTGTCTGCCCCTCCCCTGTTCATGCTCTGTCTCTCTCTGTCTCAAAAAATAAATAAACGTTAAAAAAAATTAAAAAAAAAGACTAATGACAGGTTTAATTACAAAGCAATTAAGAAAAAAAAACCTCTATGCTATTTACAAAGTGGGATGTTTAAAACACAAGGGCGTAGAAAGGTTGTGAGTGCAAGGATGAAAAAATACACCATGCGAATACTAACCAAAGTAATGTGAGTGAATATATCTTTAATAACACCAAATATAAAGCATTATTAGGGGGGTGCCTGGGTGGCTTAGTCAGTTGAGTGTCCAACTGCAGCTCAGTTCATTTCATAGTTTGTGAATTCAAACCTGCATCAGGCTCACTGTTGTCAGCACAGAGCTGGCTTCAGATCCTCTGCCCCTCCCCCACTCACATTCTCTTTGTTTCTCTCTCTCAAAAATAAATAAAACATTTTTTTAAAAAAAAGCATTATTAGGAATAAAGAAGGTGACCAAATAATAAAAAGAAAACTTCACCAGAAAGGTGTAACTAGTCAAAATACATATTCATTATTTAACAAATAATCTCAAATTATATAAAGCAAAAAATGGACTGAATTACAAAAAGTTGACAAATTCATAAACATAGTGGAAGATTTCAACATACCTCTCTCAGTGATAGATTAAAAAAAAATTTTTTTAAAGAAAAATTACTTAGGATGTAAAAAATTTGAACCACCCAACAATAAGACCACATAATTTATAAACACATTTACCAAAGAATGCCATAAAGCAATTTTCCATAAATATGAAAAGATAGGCATTAAAAGAGTTCTCTCAAGTTTAGTTGGAAACTAGTAACAAAACAATTCCTATGCATAAAGTAATACTTCCAGAAAAGGATTATTCAAACGAACAATAAATATAAAAAAGTACCTGAGGTCATTACTTATCAGGGAAATGCAAAACCAGAGTAAGATACTAATACCCACAAAAATGCCTAATATTAAAAAAGATTGACATTATGAGTGTTAACAAGAATTTTGAGGCATTATTACCTTCCTATTGCTGGTGGGAGTGCTAACTGTTGAAACCATTTTGAAAACTGGCAGGACCTCCTAAAGTTAGGTATATGTCTCCCCTATGACTCAATATTTCCACTCCTAAGTATATACCTAAGAGAAATGAATGCATATATTTACCATAATGGATCTAGGAGAATGCATATGGAAGTTTTATTGACAGCAACTCCAAACAAAAACAATCCAAATGTCCATCAACAAGAGAATAGATGAATTGTGTTACGTTTATACAATGCGATATTATAGAAGAGCAAAGGGAATGAATTTCTGGTATAAAGAAGGACATGGATAAATCTCATGGGCATTATGTGAAGTAAAAGAAGCCAAACATAAAATCTATATATTACAGGGGTGCCCGGTGGCTCAGTCAGTTAGTTGGGTGTCCAACTTCAGCTCAGGTCATGATCTCAGGGTTTGTGGGTTTGACCCTCGCATCAGGCTCTCCGTTGTCAGTGTGGAGCCCACATCAGATCCTCTGTCTCCATCTCCCACTCGTACTCTCTCTCTCTCTCTCTCTCAAAAATAAACAAACATTAAAAAAAGAAAAAATATATATATATACTATATTACTACCTTTATAAGAATTTTAAGAAAAAAACTAATCTACAGAGACATAAACCAGAATAATACTTATTTCTGGGGTAAGGTATTAACTGAGAATGCAAAGAAAGCTTCTAAGTAGTAGAAACGTTCTAAGTCTTTATCTGGGTGATAGAATATTTCTTTCTTCTCTCTCTCTCTCTCTCTCTCCATTTCTTTGTCTTGATACACCCACACACACACACACACACATATATATATATATATATATGTGTGTGTGTATATATATATATATATATATATACTATACATACACTCAAATATTTGTAGATATCATATATATCATGTTATATATGTACACATAAGTAAAAACTTATCAGAATGTATACTTAAGCTTGATGCTCTTCCCTGTATACATGTTGCGGGAATGTGGCTGGCTCAGTGAGTGAAGCATGGACTCTTGATCTCAGGGTCATGAGTTCAAGCCCCACATTGGGCAAGAAGCATACTTAAAAAAAATACATATATGGAGATATATATATGGAGAGATATACATATGGAGAGATATACATATGGAGAGATATACATATGGAGAGATATACATATATGGAGAGATATACATATATGGAGAGATATACATATATGGAGAGATATACATATATGGAGAGATATACATATATGGAGAGATATGCATATATGGAGAGATATGCATATATGGAGAGATATGCATATATGGAGAGATATACATATATGGAGAGATATACATATATGGAGAGATATACATATATGGATATATATATATATATATATATATATATATATATATATATAAAAGACTCATCAATTTGGAAGTTAAAGAAATCGAACTAGCTATATGAATTTTACTTAAAGATGAAAACAAAATCAGATAGTTTTACCAAAAAACATATAATCCCTTCCCTACACAAAATAGAAAAAGAGAAAAAGTACTTCAACTTAGAAGTCTAATATAACTTATGTGCCAAAAGTAGATAAGAGTATGATAAGGGAAATTTATAAGTCTGTGTCACTGATGAACACCGGTGGAAAAGTCCTAAAGAAAACTGTAGCATACCAAATGCAGGAGAGAAAAGATACTATGAACTACTGGAGCTTATCCCCAAAATGCAAGCATGATTTAACGTTTGAAAATCTGTTAATGTATTTCACTATACTAACAGAATGAAGTTCCAGATATCTGCATAGAAGTCCTCCTGAGTCTTTGGCTAAATACCGATCTGTTTATAGTCATAGGATAAGGATTCACAAGGTTGGGCAAAGAGTCACCCAAGAATACCAAGAAGCTATAAGCTGAAAAATTCTCAGAACTCACAAAGGGCTGAGAGACCAAGGATCACGCTGTTGTACAAATGATTTAGGGGGAAAATGTGTGTGTTTGTACACTATTCTTTAAAGAAAAACAATATCTGGCACGCAAATAAACCAAAAATACTAGACATGACAAAAAGCAGAAGACTGTCACAAAACAGGGAGAACATGAATTCGGTACAAACAATCCAAAAATGACAGAGATGATATAATTAGCGAAAGGACTTAAAAACAGCTATTGTACATTGGGGCGCCCGGGTGGCTCAGTCGGTTGAGCATCCGGCTTCGGCTCAGGTCATGATCTCACAGGTCGTGAGTTCAAGCCCCACGTCAGGCTCTGTGCTGACAGTTCAGAGCCTGGGGCCTGCTTCAGATTCTGTGTCTTTCTTTCTCTGCCCCCAACCCACTCACATTCTGTCTCCATCTGTTTCAAAAGTAAATAAACATTAAAAATATTTTAAAAAACAGCTATTGTACACATATTCAAGAATTTAAAGGAAAACATGAACATAATATGAAGATAAAATATATTTTTTTAAAAAAATTAAGTAGAAGTTTCCCTCCTGGCAGGGCTAAGAGATGGGTTCAACAAGACAGAACAATCTACAAACTCAACTTTTAATGTGAGAAACTACAAGGAAGTTTTAGAGGAGGTAAATGTAAGGGCCAAGGGAACCCCACAATGGGCCCCTTTGGCATGAAAATTATTTTGAGTTAAAAGTGATCAAAACCCAGGAGATTGAGGAAAAGTTCTTTACCTCCTCCTCAACTACCTAAATCTGCATGGGAAAGGAGAGCCTATAGCACCCAGGAAAGTGCTATTAAACAGAGATTCCTCTTTACCTAAGAAACTATCTGCATAACAGGGACACCTGTACTTCCCAAATATCTCCTCTCACCTTCCTGCTAAGGGTCTTCTTCCCCTTTGTCTGTTCACACCCCTACCCCTCTCCTTAGCTCAGGATATTATGTTAGCCTCATGTTGCCTGATTGTCTTTGGAATTTCATGCCTGTGTGGATGCCCCATACATACGGAAACCATATTTTACTTTCTCCTGTTAAAGAAATAAGGAAGTAAAAACATAGAGCTGAAAAATGAAATAACTGAAGGGGAAAATTGACTGGATGAACTTACCAGCAGATTTCATACTCTGAAAGAAAACATCAGTAAGCTCGAAAAATAGGATATAAATTATCCAAATTAAAGCACAGAAGAAAAGATGGTAAAAAAAAATTAAACAGAGCCTCCATAACCTGTGGGGCAATTTAGAGGTCTAACATATGGGTAATTGGAGATCTTGAAGAGGGGAAAGTGGAGAGGGAGAAGAAACACTTGGCTGAAAATTTTCCAATTTTGTTGAAAAATGGAGAGAGAACTCGAGATCCAAACAAGCTCAATAGACCCAAGGCAAAATAAACAATAAAAAATTACACCAAGGCACATTATGATGTTATGATTAACAGAACTCAGGTCTGTTTCACATTAATGATTGTTTATATGATTCTGCTCTGAACTTAAAATTAGGGCCAGATGTCCACAAAAAGTCTTGTACACAAGTGTTTATAGCAACTTTATTCTTAATAGCCCCAAAATGGAAACACTCAAATTTCCATCACCAATTAAATGGATAGACAAATAATGGTATATCTATACAATGAATAGTACTCAGCAATAAAAAGGACTGGCTATCCATACACCCAATAACATGGGTGAATTTAAAAGTATTTTGCTAAGCAAAGAAGCCAGAAACAGAATGCATACAATATGATTGCATTTTTATGAAAATCTAGAACAGACAAGACAAATCTAAAGTGACAAGAAGACTAGTGTTTGCCTCTGGCTGTGATTTGGTGTTAGTTTTGATCATAAATGAGCCTGAAGGAATTGGTCTATATCTTGCTTAGAGTGGTAATTATATGGATGTATACATTTGCCCAAACTCCTCAAACTATACACTTAAGATTGGGTCCGTTTTTATTGTAAAAATTATACCCCAACCACGTTGATTTTAAAAATTAGACGGGCACCTGGGTGGCTCAGTCAGTTAAGTGTCCAACTCTCGGTTTCAGCTCCAGTCATGATCTCAAGGCTTCGGGAGTTGGAGCTCCGCATCAGGCTTTGCACTGGGAGCACAGAGCCTGTTTGAGATGCTCTCTCTTCTTTTCCTTTCTCTCTACCCCTCCCCCACTTGCACTGCCTCTGTCTCTCTCAAAAAAAAAAAAAAAAACTTTTAAAAAATTAGAAACATAAATTTTCTAGCAATATAAAAGTAAACTATAAATAAATTACTCAAATATGCAAACTCGTATGGAAAAAATTACAAGATATGACTGAGGACATACAGGAAGACCTAAATGGATGAAGAGCTATTCCATGGTCGTAGAAGGGCAGCCTCAATATAATGAAAATGTCAATTTTCCCTCAAGCCCAAAATCCAAAGAGCAAAGGGCCAAAAGAGCCATGAAAATTTTCAAGAATAACTATCAGTGAAGGTTGAGGGAAAGACTAGAAGTGATATGATAAAAATGAAAACAAAAGCTTGAAAACATCTGTATGGCATCATAAGAAATGATCTCACAGCATTTTTTAAAGAAAGAAAATGATTCTGTTTTTAAAGAAAGCAGCACCAGAGAATTTATATATTTGTCACAGTAAATTACTCCCCTCCGGTAACCGCTAATTAAGCTCTTTTAACATTAAAACCAGTGAGAGAGAGAAATTCTTAATATGAACAAAAAAACAGGGCATTTGTCTAGCACTAGCCAGTTAGGGTTCTGGTTTGTTAGTTGATTACTTACCTCACCGAACCCCCAAAAGAACTGTCCTAAGTAAAATTTATCTTGCCAGAGAAATAAGACAGAAGAAATGTTATGGAATCTTAACATCTTAACTCCGTAGGCTCCCAGACTATTGACTACAACATTCCTCTTATTTCAGTTTGTCTTCTGGTTATAACTGGGGTGGGCAATGGGTAAGGAGAGGAGAGAACAATAATCCTAATAGGTGATCTTCTCAGGCTCTTGCTCATCCTTTTTACCTACCTAGTCCCTTAGGACAAAAGTCACATCTTCTACGCTGCCACGGGCTAGGGCTAGGCACTGTGGCATACACTCTAAAGAGAACCTTCCAAGCTGGGTTGGAATATGCTAAATAGGGAGTTAAAGTCATTTAGAAAATGATTTTCTGACTCTGGGCAATACTTGAACTTTCATTGTTGAGGAGGTCAGTTTGAGACTCCAAGCTTATCAGGGGCCTCTTTGTTCCAGGTTGACCTGTCCTCTACCTCCTGGCCAGTAACCTTCATGACTGAGGCTGGAGGCAGAGACTGTGTCTGGACTAATACAATGAAATCAGAGATAACTGTACATTGTTATGTATATACAGGAGTACAAACTAATTAATTTGGTAGCTAGTGACTAGAAATCCAGTAATCATAGAAATCAATCGACTTATACCCTTCTGGGAAAAAAAAAAAAACCAAAAAACTATTTCTTTTTAATCTTGAAAAGCCAAGCTGATTTTAATTAGGAAATAAACTTGTTACGAGAAATCCAAATCATGTTTAAAGAGTTACTTTCAATAGGATGTTATCTATTGTAAATGATAATGTGTCTATGGACAGGGATGGGAAAAACAATACCAAAAATAAAAACAGGTCACTTGTTAAAGTGAAGGCATATTATTTTCTTCTTTATATTTCTGACATTCTTGTTAAAATGTTGGCTCTACAACAGAATTATTGTTTCAACTGAGGAGTCCATCTGGAAACTCAATAACAATCCTGTGGAGGGTTGATTTCATCTCTGTTGTTACTAACCATTTTCTAGCTCCTTAGTCAACCTAATGTAATTTGAGAGGTTCAGAGTAAATGAGGACACTAATACCAGCCTCCACTATTCCTTCTTTTCCCAACATCCACCCCCCTCACCGCCTTTTACAGTCAGTGGAATCCCCATTGTCAAGTACCTTAGTCAACTTTGAGTTCTCACATGCAATGTATCAGTTATTGATTAGAGACCATAGCAAATGAGATGCATACAATATTCAGTATGGTCAGGAAGAAGTAAAACCTTTTCACCTCTCTAAGCCATATCACCAATCATCTGAACCAGGAACACGTTTTTGCAGTGTGGTCTCACATCTTTGTAAGAAAGCTATGTTGGAGCTTGAAAAAGGTCCAGAGGGCAGTCACCGAATGATTGCATGTGAAGATCTAAGAGTAGATTTTACCTAATTTTCTAGAAGGCATGTAAGTGTCGTCTAGTAGATCAATCAGAGGCTGTAAAACTTGCCCAAGGTCGTGCATCACAGCCAGATTTCCAACACAGGCTCACCAGCCTCTGGGTAAATGTTCTTAATGTCTACATGATTCTATAATTCTACAAATTAAGAAGAATTTGGACTTTTAGGCAATAAGGAATTTAGATTTGGGGGCAATAAAGACTCAAAACAAATTTTTGACAACTTTATGCCCAAATATGTCAATGATTTTATTTCGGTTTTGCTATTTGGAGAAATAAACTCCCAAAATCTACTTTGATACCCTAAATTAGGAAGTAATTCCATTTTAGGAATTTATACAACAGATAGAGCACACATGTACATGAAGACATATGTACAAGCATATTTGTTGCAGTGTTTGTGTTCACAAAAGACAGGAAATCAATCTAAATGTTTAGCAATAGAAGACCAATTATATAAATTACATTTCATCCATGCAGTGATTACCTCCTTCAAAAGGATAGGGGAGATCTATATGTGCTCATACATGGAATGATCTCCAACGTAAACTGTTAGCTGTAAAAAGCAAGAAGCACAAGAGTTGAATGGCAGATTTCTTCCACTTGCCCATCGTGGTCTACTCTCCACTCTTCTCTGGTCCATCCGTTGCCCTTGGAAATGAACCTGTATTGATTGTATCACTGGGCTCCCAGGTCCTCTGGCTGCTGGTTGTATTTGGCCAGTGGGGAACCTCAGCATGAGATGAAAGGAAAGGAAAACAAGATCTGAGTGTTCATTCCTTTCCTGTCTTAGACTAGCTGCATCACTGCTCCTCCCCTACATGAGCGCTTCCTTCTAAGTTCAAGTACTGACTCGCTTTCCTCCTTTCTTTGAGCTTAAGGGGTAGAACAGTTCCACTGCTTCCATCCTGCATTACTGAGCTAACTCCTTGTGACTCTGCTATATTGTAACACGTATATCTGGGGAAACTGTGGTCTAGTTTTCCAAATTGGAGTGTGCCTTCTGTTTCCTATTGGGACCCAAATATGCTAATAAAAAGAGTGGTGGAGATATAGAAATAGACACTCAAATATGCAAAGAATACATTCATAATGATATATTAAAAATGCTAACAATCACATTAGAGGGAGAAAATGGCACTGGGGGTTGGGAATGGAAAGACGTCTTTACCCTCATGGTATATCCTTTCCTGCTGTTTCTTTCCATGTCAACATATTAGCCATTAAGAAAAATAATAAGACGTTAAGAAAAGAATCCAAACTTTACCTCCAAGATGGGAAAAATCAAGGAGTAAACTGTCCCATAAACCCCAAAGCCTGGTTTAGGTAGTATATGTCGACGAAAATTTAGTGCATGGATAATACATGAGCTTGAGAATTGCACGTGGATAGATATGGGTTCTCCTCAAATAATATTTTGCATATACTTCATCTAACATCACGTGATACACATGAACATGCATCCCCTACTTTTAAATGACTTGCTGTGAAGTTATTGATGTTTTGATTTAGGTTTAAATTTACAGATACAACTCAAGGGGCTCATCACCATTTGGACGAAATGTAACAATTAGTCAAGTTTACCTCTGGCTTTATGAAGTGAAAACTCATGAATCATAATGAGTGAAGGTCACTTCAGGCCACAGGAAATCAGCTTTACTGTCAGGACTTAAACTTTCCATCACATGTTGAATCAACAGTTTTACAAGCAGCGAATGCAAAAAGTTGCCTTTTTTTCTTTCTTTTTTTTTTTCTTTTTTGGCAACAATTTAGCAAAGGCATATGCTTCAAACTCAAATGACTTCACTTCACATTGAAATTAAGAAATGTTTTGAAGCATAGTCATTTGATAAGAATTTGCTTCAAAATAAGCAGTGTGCTTCTTTTTAAGGGGACCTACATCCTTTAACATGTAACTCAACAGCGTGGCAAATGAAAAAACAAAGTGCTCTCAAAAACAGTTCCCAAATCCATCCCGGTCTGCAGTTTCAGTGGCTGTGTTGCTTTGCTAATTGGGTCCCCACTTTATGGCTGTAGGTGCAAACCCGACCCTTGTCTTCTTCATTGCGGTGATGACAAAGGCTTGGAGAAAAAAGAGCTGGACTTCGGCCAAGGACCTCCTCTTGACTTCAGTGTGATTCAGCTTTCGAGACCTGATTGTTTGCTCCTCTCTCCCAGGAACCACTAGCTACCCTATTACCAGAAAGAATGACCCTTTGACAGCACAGCTGCAATCCTGAATCTCCACCAAATTGTAGCCTCAAAGATGCCAATGGCATTGAAAAACTAATCAAGATCAGAAGGTCAGAAAGACAAATGCATTAGTACATAGATGGTCTCCAAGTTATGCGGCAATTTCTTAGCTTGCAAAAAAAAATCGTTTCTAAAGTTTCTTTTGACATATTTATTGCCTTTTTGCTCACAATCTTTATACTGCCGGTGTTCTTAATGTATAGGGGATTCTGCCGTATGAGAACACTGCCTTTATTTTATTTGCCATCCATTTTATAAAATGTTGAGCTAGCAGCAACAGCCTACTCCTTCCTCCAACAATCATTATTATTCTCTTTCTTAGTTTTTACTATTAGAATACCAGTTAGATCAGCCAATTATTAAAAAACAACTCCTAAGACAGATGCAACTAAAAGGTTAGGTATTAAGAGTAAAGGCGGATAAATAATACACTAAAATACATGACTGGCTTTCTATGCAAGCTGCTTAACAACTTGGATGAATCTAACTTGGAGTAATCGAACAGCATTAGAGCTTTAAAAACAAATTTTCATAGACCAGTAACTAATTGCTTAATTGTTTCAAAGTAACTGGAAATTTTAATATAACGATAATAATAATATAGCAACCATTTACTAAGTACCTGCTACATGCTGGGTACTTGATACACATTATTTCTTTAAAAAAAAATTTTTTTTTTTACATTTATTTATTTTTGAGAAACAGAGTGAGACAAAGCATGAATGGGGGAGGAGCAGAGAGAGTAGGAGACACAGAATCTGAAGCAGGCTCCAGTCTCTGAGCAAGCGGTCAGCACAGAGCCTGATGCGGGGCTCAAACCCACGAACTGTGAGATCATGACCTGAGCCGAAGTCGGACACTCAACCGACTGAGCCACCCAGGCGCCCTGATACGCATTATTTCTAACCTTTACTACAAACCATCTGGGCAAAGTATTAATGTGCCCGTTTTACAGAAAAGGAAACACTCCTGTCTCCTAGATAAGTACCATCTACTTACTTTCAATTTCCTTCAATATGTCAGTTGTGCCAGATTCGTCAAATTTTGTTCAGTCCTGCAACCATTTTAGCTGATCTGTTCACTGACTAAACCAGTGTAATGTACTCATTGTCTCAGGTTTGGGATGACACAGTTTGACAGTGTGGATTGGCTCGTGCCATCTTGAAAATTCCACCCCCAAAGACACCGACATTAAACGGGTTTTAATCATTAAACTGATAGACATTTCTCGAAGCAAGAAGCTATGGCTATATTCTGTGAGTTGATTGTGTACGACCAAATCCTGTGTGGGTGTACAAAAATCAGGCACATATGGCTGATGAAACTGTCATCCTCAAGGTTAAAGAGGTTTCCTATCTTAGTCTAAAAGAAAGAAACAATGTTGTCGAATTACTGATCTGGTTCCAAGAGCAGCGTTGAATTTAAAGGGATGGCCATTCTGCAACCTTACTTTCTGTGCTGACTGTGGCCACAGACTGGAGGGCTACACCTTATTGAAGATGATATTCCTTGTCTCCATGTCTCTATGGCAAAAGTGTTCAGTCACAGAACAAGAAGTCTAGTGTTACCATTCAGGAATGGCAGATCTCTTTAAGTTCTTCCCAATGGCTTTTATGGCAATGAAGAAACCAAGGAGCATATTTTTCTTGCCATCTCACATGCTGTTTTTAGTCTTTATCTGGCAACATGCCTGGAGTGTGAGGGTTGGTCTCTAGATAGATCTTTAAGGTTTTCTCCTCGCCAATTACCATCACTCAAATACCCTCATTATCAGTGGGTATCTTAAACTCTGGGTTACACCTCCTTTTTAATTCCACTTCCAGAAGTAGAGCTTCTGAAATAGATACTTCTATTAATGATGTCACTCAGCTGACCATTTGTGTCTAAAGATGGAGTTGGAAAGACAACAGTTTCTGAAAGAAAAGAAGAGGTAAATAACCCAGTGATAAAGTTTTTTATAGACAAAGCCGTATTATCTCTACTTAATAGGACATAAAAATTAATGTTGTACAAGGAGCCTAAATTTCCAAAAGTAAAAAGACATCAGTATTAGATTCCTTTTTTTTTTTTTCCTTATACAATCTTACACCAGGCCTCATGGATAACAAGTATCTTTAATCTCCAGTTTCTTTCATCTCCCTCTCTAACAAGCATCTAAGAACTTTCTCACTCCTGTCATATTTCCATTTCTAGTTCCTAAAGTCTGTTTAAGACCTAAGCATAGAAAAAAATGACTGAAAGGGAATTTAAAGAAGTTGTAATATTCAAGTCAAATTTGAATGACACTATATTTGTGTAGATTTGGGGAAAATACTTTGTATAAACCCAAGGGAGAATTAATGTATTTCCATTCTGCTTAGCAGTATCATGGAGAATGTCCAGAAGAAGTAGGTGGCATTTGAACTGATTCTCATACTTGGCCCAGTGGTGGACCTAGGCGTTTCTGATTTAGACCATAGAATGAGCAAAGCCACAGGAGAGGGAAAATGGCATATTTGGTGGTCTGATGAGCTGTCCAGTGGAATTTGACTATCAGTGTGTAGAAGGTTTGGGGAAGTGGAATAATTCAAGGTGGTAGAAAGTCATCTTGGGCTTTATTCTGTCAGTAAACAAGAAATACGGGAGGCTTTAAGTAGTAGTATCTCCAATAAAACTCAGTTTGCTCAAACAAGCTTTTATATCAACTAACCAATGCTTTGAGATGGTATAATCCATTTGAACAACTCTCCACCAGTCTCACGCATGTGTGCTCAGCTGGCTACAGCTTTCTGGCCACAGATGAGTCACTGTGTTGCTCTTGAACCACAGGACTTTTAAAAGTAAACCTGAGAGAGGGACGCATGGGCGGCTCAGCCAGTTAAAGCTTCTGACTTCAGCACAGGTCATGATCTCACCTAGTCAGTGGGGACCCCGATTTGGATCCCCTGTCTCCCTCTCTCTCTCTCTCCCTCAGAAATAAATAAGAATAAGAAACATTGAAACAAAATAAAGTAAAAATAAACATTAACAAAAAAGTAAACCTGAAAGAGGAGGTGAGCTACCCCACCTTCTTCTAGTGGTAGGGGTAAGGTTAGGCACAGACAACTGGGGCTAAGTGATTGGCAGCCAGGAAAAGATTGCGGAAATAGAAAAGGGCGATGTCATTTAGAACTTCCTTTCTGGGAACTTCCTTCCAATTCTCATTGTTCTTCTGTCGACCTCCTCCTTCCTCTCATTTCTTCCCAAGAAAAGGAAAGACTGGTAAAAGAAGAGTTTTGTCTGTATGAAACTGAACTAGCCTTTTCTCTCTAGAGGCATAGAGTCATAGAGCTCAGAGGCCAATGGCACTTAGTTGGGTGGAATGCTTGGCACACCTGAGGACTATACCACAGAAAGTTCATTCTGCATAGTAAAAATTGCCCAGAGGCTGTGATGTATCCTATTTTGAGTGGCCTGTGGCACTCAAAGTGTTCCTTATTATGGAACATTCCCCATATTATTGCCAGAATTCCTGATGCAGCTAGCTTGAGTATTTCCTGTCTACTCCATCCCTACTTCCAAAGTCTGTTGATGGAGATGAAGTCCTCTATCACCTCTTACTTCAAACACTGCAAGAGTTTCCCAACTGGTGGTGGCGATGATGGTGGTGGTGGTGATAGTTACCTTTGGGAGCTTTCGTTGGGGTCAGGCTTTTTTTTTTTTGTTTTTCACACTCCTTTCAAAAACATTTTATTTTTAAATTTCAAACTTCTGGAAAATTTGCAAGAAAAATGCAGATACCTTGGACATCCTTTCCTGATACTCACCAATTTTTATGTAATTTTGCAACGTGTGCCTTGGCATTCTCTCTCTTCTTCTGCATAGTTTCTTCTAAACAGTCAAGAGTTGGTTGCATACATCACGCTACTTTACCCATTCAGTGTGTATTTTCCTATATAACTTTAGTATAGTCATAAAATTGAGAAAATTTAACGTCGACACAATCCTTTTATCTAAAGTCTGCATTCCAATTTCATTTACTGTCCCAACAGTGACCTTTATAACATTCCCCACCTCCACCCCCCAGTACAGAGTTTAGTAGTCTAGGGTCATGAATCATAGGTATCCTGGATGTGGAACAGTTAGGTAGACTTTCCTTTGAATAATGCAGGCCAGTTAACTTATTTCTGGAATGTCTCTCGATATGTTTGTTTGACGTGTCAGACGACTACTTTCAGATTGTGCTGTTGGAGTTGGAATACCAAGGAATGACATTGTGTCCTTTTCACGGTTTCATGTTGGAGACAAATCACCTTGTTTGGTCATGTTAGCTTTGATCACTTAGCTAAGGTATTGTCTGTTTTCTCCACTGTATAGCTAATACTTTTCCTTTTGTAATAACTAAGTAATTTACAGTGAGACCCTTCAATATAATATAAATATCCTGTTCTTCATCAACTTTCCTCAATTAGTGTTGATGATTCTTGACTGAATACATTTTTTCTGTGATAGTTGCAAAATGATGTTTTGAAGAATTTCATCACTCCTCCTGTCTTGATCAGTTGACATACTGCTGTAGAAAAGGGCTTTCTCTCATTTATCTATTTAACATTATAGACTCATGAATTCTTACTTAGTAGATTTTGATCCATTACTTTGTTTTGGTGCCCAAATTAGCCCTGCAAGGTGTTCCAGGTTCATTATTATTATTTTGTTTTTTTTTTTTACCTTTCCTGTTCCTGCTGTGGAATCTGTAAGGCATCATTATAAATAAATAATTTCCCAAACCTACAAAATGGGTACTATTGTTGTTTCCATTATATGGGGGGAGGAAGGAAGTCACAGAGAGGCGAAATAAATGGCCCAAAGTCATAGAGCCATAAAGCGGTGAAACCACAAATGTTGCTGCTTCTAGTCTTGTCAATCCCCATACCCCTGACCCCCAAGTTCCGCCCCGCCCCACCATGGTCTACTCTCCACAAAGTTAACAGAATGCTGTACCTCAGATGAAATCTGAATCTCTTCCGCCACACAACAATGCCTTGGCACCTGGTATCCACACGTTAAATATTGTTAAAGTGAATGGAATTAAATTGACAAGTTAACGAATAAACACTATCACTATTTTCTCCTTTGCCATTTTTTTTTTTCAGTGATTGGGCCCAAGGAGCATAAAATGGATTCCTAGCATGAAGTGAGAAGAGAAGAAGTGAGGATGCTGTCATAGCCTTTGGGGCAGGCCTGAGGATGCCTCATAGGGTATCTACCCCTATTGCCGATTTGGATGTTCTTATCCCTCAGTAACCTCCACCTCTACATCTGAAATCCCACTGTAGTGATGTTCTCAGTCCATTCGCCCACATTCCCCTAAGTCTCAGAACCTCTCTGTTGTTTTTTCCAAGAAAACATGCCACCCTTGTATCACTGACTTTACTCCCAGTCAGCACCTTATGTCCTTTCCTTCTTTATTTTGACCCAATGGTTCAGTAATTCAAATACTCCCCAGGCTCTAGCCTCGACTTCCTACCTGTTCTTTCCCTACAAACTCTCAGACTGTGAAGAATCCACTTACCTCATTCCTTCACTGAAACGCCGGAGGCGCATCTAGAGAAAAATCACACAATCATGTGGATGTTGGCAAGCTTCAGCAAGCTCTTCACCTGATTCTGATCAGCTTCTTCCTCACTCCCCTCAACTGTGATTCTAAGCTTTACTCTCTCTCTTTATGTTCTTTCCCCACCACCCTCTTTCTCTGACAGCCTCCTACAACTGGAAGAAAATCCAGGCTATCGAGCAGAACCAATACCTCTATTTAATCCACACGTACACTTGCCTTTACTTCCTTTCTTTTTGCAAGTCTTAGTGAAGAGGTGACTTTTAACTTGTACAAAACATATCTTATGCTCTGGACCCCAGCCTGTACTACCACTTTGCTTTATGAAATTATATCTACTTTTTTCTACAGATGTAATCTCTCAGTCATTCTGTACATCTTTTATTGCTTTCCCTTCAGCCATACAAATAAGCTCCATTCTCATCTTTAAAAGTAAAATATCCTTTGATCCTACATCTTCCCTTTATCTATTACCATATTGTTTTTATTTTTCCTATGAGTAGGATTCTTCATATTAGTTTACACCCACTGCCTCCACTTTCTCACTTCCCTTTTGTTCCTTAAGCCACTTTAGTTGACCATCTGCCTGTATCATTTCACTGAAACTCCCTTCTCCAAGGTCACCCATGACCTCTTACCGTTAAATTCATTGGACAGGCCTTATCTTATTTAACTCTACCCTCCCTTTTATCTTGTTTTCCTTCGAAAAAAAATTCATTAGACATTGAAGATACTATAGTGAACCAAACATATCTGACCTTGTCCTTATGGAATGCATAGTCCAGGAGAAACAGACATTAAACAAAGAGCTACAGGATTAATTATTAAGTGTAAATGCGATGTGCTACAAAGAAAATTTAAACGTTATTACGAGAATAGAGGATCTGGCCTAATCTGGAGGGGGAAATGGTAAAAACAAAACAAAAACCATTTGTGAAAATGGCACTCAAACTGAGAACTGAAGAATGAGTAGCAGTTAGCCCAGTTAGAGGTGAGGGGTGGTGGAGAGAAGAACCTTCTAAACTGAGAAAACAAAATGCAAGAGCCCAAGGATGGGCAGGAGGCTAGACTGTCCAGGCACCATAAAAAAGGGTAGTGTGATTGGATCAAAGAGAATGAGGGGATTCCAGGTGGGGCTGGAGACAAGAAGGATAGGCATGAAATCACTCAAATGTTTAGAACATGGTAAGAAATTTGGACTTTATCCTAAGAATGATAAGTTTCCATTGAAGAATTTTAAACAGGAATATGGCGGGATAAGACTTGACTCCAGATCCCCTGACCATCAAGTCCAAATAATGGCAGCTTGGACTAAAATGGTGGCAATGGAGATACAGAGAAGCATATGGATTAAAGATGCATTTAGGAGTTAAAATTATGAGACCCTGACATTTACTGGATTGGGGGATAGAAGTAATAAAAAAAAAAAAAAGAGCAATATGGGTAAACCTAAATTTCTAGCACAAGCAACTGAGTGGACAATGATCCCTTTTACTAAAATAATGAACACAGGAGAAGGTATATCCTTGGATGTGAAAATTAGGAGTTTGAGGTGCCTCCAGACATGTGGAGATGTCCATGGATAGTTGGATATATAGGTCTAAAGTTCAAGAGCAACTCTGGGCTGAAGATAGAAATTGCGAGTCATCAGCAAATGGAGGAGGCATAACTGAAGCCAAAGGAGGATGTGAGATTGGCTGCAGAGATCAGAAGAGGGAAGAAAAGCCTTGTGCCTTCCTAGTTACCCATACCCTCTGCGCTAAGGCCCTGTGAACTACTAGATCTCTGACCTATTGTTTCACTCTCTTTTATTTCTTTGCACATACGATTCCCTCTTGATATGCCTTTCTCACCTCTTCCTTTACTCTAATTTCTTCTCCAAGACTCGATGCCAGTGCCAACTCCTCTACAAATCTTCCCATTAGTTAGATGCTGCTTCTATCTGGTCTTAAAATTCCCTATACATACTTCTAACTTAACACGCATCACACTGTAATGTAATGTTTGTCCCTCCAATAGACGGTAATTTTTTTTTTTAATTTTTAATGGTTGTTTTCGAGAGAAAGTGAGGTAGAGTGAAAGCAGGGGGGCAGCAGAGAGAGAGGGAGACATGGAATCCGAAGCAGGCTCCAGGCTCCAAGCTGTCAGCATAGAGTCCAATGCGGGACTCAAACCCATGAACTGTGAGATCATGACTTGAGCTGAATTTGGATGCTCAACTGACTGAGCCACCCAGGTGCCTCTAGACTGTAAATTTCTTAAAGACAGAACTCTACATATTTATCTTTGAGTCCTAGGGCCTAGCACAGGGCGAGATATCTAACAGTCGCAACACACACTTGGAAGAAAGAAAAAAGTTCTGTTAGGCAAAGTTTTCTATGTGAATCATGCAATCTTTGATTGTTACAGCCAGAATGAACTCTGGATATTTTCTACTCTAGCATATTTTACAGGCGGGGTGGGGGAATTGAGGCCCAATCACACATTAATCAGTTGCAGAAACATATTTAGCATCTATATTTTTCTGGTTCCCAGACTAGTGGTCTTCCCATTGTCTGATAACCAAACAACCCAAGAAACTACTCAATGATGTGCATGCAAAATGTATGCCATGTAGGTCTTTTTTTAAAGCTAGAATACTAAAAACCACTAAAAGGTGGGATTTGAAAAGAATATTGAAATATACTGAAGAGGGGCGCCTGGGTGGCTCAGTCAGTTAAGCGTCCGACTTCAGCTCAAGTCACGATCTCACGGTCCGTGAGTTCGAGCCCCGGGTCGGGCTCTGGGCTGATGATGGCCCATAGCCTGGAGCCTGCTTCCGATTTTGTGTCTCCCTCTCTCTCTGACCCTCCCCTGTTCATGCTCTGCCTCTCTCTGTCTCAAAAATAAATAAACGTTAAAAAAAAAAAAAAAAGAAAAGAAATATACTGAAGAAGACATCTTTTTTAAAGGTAGAATTCTTTTTTTATTTTAATTTTTTTATTTAGTAACTTTCAAATTATTTTTATTTTTATTTAAGTCCAAGTTAGTTAGCATAGAGTGTAATAATGGTTTCAGGAGTAGAATTAGTGATTCATCACTTACATATAATACCCAGTGTTCATCCCAACAAGTGCTCTCCTTCATGCCCATCACCTAAGTGAGCCCATCCCCCCACCCATTTCCCCTCCGGCAACCCTCAGTTGGTTCTCTGTATTTAAGAGTCTCTTACGGTTTGCCTCCTCCTCTGTTTTTATCTTTTTTCTTTCCCTTCCCTTGTGTTTGTTTCCTTAAATTCCACATATGAGTGAAATCATATGATATTTGTCTTACTCTGACATTTTGCTTAGCATAACACATTCTAGTTCTTAAAAGATACATATACAGGTCCAAATATATAACTGAAATGACCTTAAGAGATCTAGAACAAATTCAGAATCTATACTACTATTGAGTTTCTGCGTGAATAATAAAAGCAAAAGATTTCTAAATAGTATGGATTGTTCATACACGGTCCTATCTAGGCTGGGAGGGAGTATAGGAGGTTGACTAGTTCATTGATAACACCAATAATAATGTGGCAACTGATATTTGTTGAATCCTCCCCATGAACCAAGTACTAGAATGAATTTTTTCATAAATTCACGTGATCATCCTGTTAAAGCCCTGTGAGGAGTTTGAAAACGTTAGCTATCGTCTTAAGGTCACATAGTTAACTGGTGGCTGGGCCAGGGCTTAGACCCAGGCAGTATGATTACAAAGGTATGTTTGAGGGGGCGCCTGGGTGTCTCAGTCAGTTGGGCGGCCGACTTTGGCTCAGGTCGTGATCTCTCGGTCTGTGAGTTCGAGCCCCGCGTCAGGCTCTGTGCTGACAGCTTGGAGCCTGGATCCTGATTCTGTTTCTGTGTCTCCCTCTCTCTCTGCCCCTCCCCCATTCGCGCCCTTTCTCTGCTTTTCAGAAATGAATAAATGTTAAAAAAAAATATATATATATATGTTTGAAACCACTGGGCTCTCCCGCCTTTAATTAAACTTGTATATCCTCCCCACTTAAGCGGCTCAAACGGACAGTGTATTCTGTTTGCTGATCTCTTTTGAAAGAAAAAAAAAAGTTAAAAGGGGAAGAGTTATGCCACAGAGTCATCCCTAATTGATAGAAAAGACATGAAACGAACCATTCTCTCTTTCCCAATCACTTCTTTGGGTCTGAAAGAAAAATATTTAAGTGAAGAGAAGATAAATATTTGTTCGTTCATAAGCTAGGCTCCATTACATTTTCTTCTTTATAGAAAAAATACATAACTGTGTAATATCTTCTATTTGTCCACATTTCTCCGTGTGTTTTGGTGTCAGTGCTATCTCGGATTATAAACTGTAGATGGCAGTGATCAAGTTAAGGTTTGTGCAGCGTCTGGACAATGTTACGTATATTGCATAATACATAATAAACACTATTTGTAATTATAATAAGGGTGAGTTCTGGAAGAGGTAAACAAGGGTATAAAATTCATCTTCCGTATGGTTATTATTCCTTTTATATGAGGAGTCCACTAAATTCACTGAACCATAGCAGGCCACATCTGTTTGAAAACCTACCAGTTTTTATGAACATTAAATAAAAATGGTTAGATTTAATGACAATTTATCATATTCATGCAAAAGTAATGAAATGAAACTAGCGAAAAGGAGGCCACACTGATAAGGAAAGGAGTTCTAAATGCTAACAGGTTCAATGTTTTATTTTTGATGATTTCAAAAATCAAATATCTGCTACTTATGCTCCAGAACTTTGTAACTGGGGGGGACATTTTTGCCTCAGTGTTGTGTTCTTTCTTGCTTAAGTACTAACCTACTAGTATAGATTCAGAAAATATGCCTAACATATTGACCCACGAACTTTCCTCACGAAAGCTAGGTTTTTGAACCTTAAGAGAAACTGCTTGGATGAACAATTTTACCACAAGGAGACACAATGGACACATTCCTTAAACAGAATGAAGATAAAGCTGGGGGGTTGGGTGAAGAGAGCAGCAGACAGGAAGTGAAAAATAAGTTCTCCTCGCTGTATTTTATAGGTGAAGTAAATTCTACTTGGATTAGACCTTCTAAGTTACTATGACAGAGGGTAAAGAGAGGTGGAAAGGAAACTTTGAGTGACATTTTTGACAGCAAGCTACAGAAATAACAATTTGACAGAAGAGGCCATCATAAATATAAGATCATCTCAGCATGAATAGGATTTCCCTTAATGTAAAAAATATGGAGCAGGTGTAGGATTCAATTTGGGGTGAAGAGAAAGAGCCAGGCGGGCAGATTACCTAGAAGCAAGCTACGAGGGCTCAAGTCAAAGAACTCTCATATCAGTTTAAATATCCCTAGTGAACATTTTTGGAGATTTCGAGGTATTGCTCTCAGTTACTCCTATTTATATCTGTTGCTGGCTTGATTGAGTGGGATGACGTATAACTAATAAATAGAGAAGGTTGGGATTCCTATTAATCCAAAGTTTGTTTTTGTGCCAGTACTGAGATCTATTTATCCTTCAGGTAGACGATAGATCTCATTCTTCCCTAATCAATACAGACATCACAGATCAACAACAAATCTTCATACTGGCAAACAGACCAGTCAATATCTTATTATTATTTAATAAGAATTTCATTGTCAGTGTGCTGGGAAGAAAAATATTAGTAGAGAAGTCTGCATGTAGCATTATAAATACTGCTCTAATATAAAGGACAGAAGATGGAAAAGCACCATGTCCCAAGAAAAATTAGCCTCCAGTGAAGAGCTTTGGGATCTTGTCGGGAGCTGCAGCTAACTCGTTTTCTGAGTTGGACTGGTTAGTTGCCATCTTGAGCCTTCCAGTTCTCTGTCAGAAGGGCAAAAGGGGTTGACCAAACTTCTCCCCAAAGCCCACCTTTCAGCTCTGAGATCTGAGACAAGTAAATAACTTACTCTGAATTTTGATTAGGTTAAGGATTTAACAATCAGCTGAAGCAGGATGAGTAACCCATAACGTGTTCCAGAAAAATAGGAAATGACATGTTGAAGAGCATTTAAATGGAACAAAACAGATTTGTGTGTGTGCCACTATTGATACACAAATGTTGAATGTGTTTTCCTGTATCTACTGAGTGTGATTGATAGGAGATACATGAATTTCAAGGTCTGGGAATTGAAGTAAATTATTGTCAGTGGTATCACTTCTTTAAAAAAAAAAATTACACCCTTAAAGAGAACAGACAAATTGACACAAGATACACATAAAGCATCAAATTAGCACAAACATCCACTTAGAGTTGTGAATACATGTGAATACATATGTGTATATGTGCACGTGTACATACAGATAGATGGGTACATGTGAATGTATATGTAGTTGGGACATTTTCAGAAAATTGGAGGAACATTTAAAAAATTGTTGATGGGGGCGCCTGGGTGGCTCGGTCGGTTAAGCGTCCGACTTCAGCTCAGGTCATGATCTCACGGTCCGTGAGTTCGAGCCCCGCGTCGGGCTGTGCTGACAGCTCAGAGCCTGGAGCCAGTTTCAGATTCTGTGTCTCCCTCTCTCTCTGCCCCTCCCCTGTTCATGCTCTGTCTCTCTCTGTCTCAAAAATAAATAAACGTTAAAAAAAATTTAAAAAAAAATTGTTGATGATTTTTAGCATGCTTAGCACTTCTGTTTTGAAAACAACTTGTCTTCCTTTTCAAAATGTATGTGCCAAGCTGGCTCTGATGTCAGAATGAGCCATCTTCACAGGATTGGGTCAGCCCCCGCTCAAGGATTCTTTGACAGAAAAGAAACCAGTGGTGGGATGGTAATTGAGCCATTAAGTCTCAGATCTGTAGCATCTTTTCCAAAACACTACCAAACTCTTGAATGTCTAATCAAGAGAAGGAAAGATGAGTTTGTCTTTTACTGAATTTTTATTGAATGTTTTATTTTACTTATTTTGAGAAAGCAGGGGAGGGACAGAGGGAGATGGAGAGAAAGAATCCTAAGCAGGCTCCCAGTTGCTAGTGCTGAGCCTGACGTGGGGCCCAAACTCAGGAACTGGGAGATCATGAGCTGCGCCGAAATCAAGAGTTGGACGCTTGACCAACTGAACCACCCAGGCACTCCATTTTTTACTGAATTGTTAAATCTTTATCTTCACCCTCTCCCTTTATTCCTCCACCTCTCATTTCAATTCCCCCCACTTTGAGACTAAAGCATGAATAAGTCTGGTGCAGAAAGAGGAAAACAAAGAGAAAACTTGGCTCATCTCTCTTCCATTGCTGTGTTCTTTCCCCTCTCAATTCTGTTTGTATCTAACTTAGATTATGTCTGCTTAAATTCTCTTTATACCCAGGATATTTTAGGTTTGCAGTATCTTTGCACTGAATTAAAATAACTTGAAATTTGAAACCCATAATGTCACAAATATTTTACAGATCAACTTGATGTAGAACATAAATGAATCTCAAGTGAGAAAAGCACAAATGTAGATTTCCTTCACAAGAAGTTGTAAGCACCTGCTGTCACCTTACAGGATTTTTAAAGTTTACGAACGAGGCCACTAGAGGTAAGTTCATGTTTAGCAAGATCACACCAAAAAAAAAAAAAAAAAAAAGAGAAAGACAGAAAGAAAAGAAAAAGAAATTGAATTGATAGGAGCCCACCCTGGGTCTAATTTAAAAGTTTCCATTTATGTCATGTCAGATTTGGGGAGACTGAGCCCTCACTGAATGCATTGGTCTGTCTCCCGGACTTGATACCAGGGTTCATGACTGCAGTTCCTGGCACAGTCATAAATATTCATACCTCGGCTAATAATTTGCAAGCCAAATTCATTTGGCTTTTTTCACCCCATCAATCTTATAATTAATAAGGGTGGTGCTCTTGTTTCACTTTCCTCCAAAAGAAAAGATAAATGAAATAAAGAGTCATCCTGTACATTTAAATAGGAGTGCCTCTCACTGATTAAAAGCTGATGCTATCATATAATGGTCGAAGGAGAGGTTTCAGCTATTTCTCTCCCTGGTGGTGGACTGGGGAGGGGGAGGGAGATAAGAGCAAAGGAACCATTTCCAGATGTGGCGGCATGAGCCTTGATCTGAAGAGCTTGGTTATCTATTAAATAATGCATAGGAAAACTTTGAGATACTATGTTGAAAGCGAGTTGTAGGGGATATATTTACAAATTGCACTCTTATCTAGTGTTTGGATAGACAGACATTGTGTATAGCATGCCAACATCCAGAGAATTAGATTCTCAACAGTCTGCAGGTTCTGTCTGCAGGTTAGAAATTCAGAGATAGTTTAGAAAGTTGTCAGAGGGGCTCCTGGGTGGCTCAGTCGGTGGCTCACTTCGGCTCAGGTCATGATCTCGTGGTTCGTGAGTTTGATCCCCACGTGGGGCTCTGTGCCGGCAGCATGGAAGGAGCCTGGAGCCTGTTTTGGATTCTGGTCTCCCTCTCTCTCTGCCCCTCCCTCACTCATTGTCTGTCTGTGTTTCTCTCTCTCTCTCTCTCAAAAATAAACAGTAAAACAATTTTTAAAGAAAGTTGTCAAAATTTAGTGATTATTGTCTTTAAAGTGACTGCCTTCGAATTGGAATGATAGCTGCATTTCTAAATCTAATTGTAAAGACTTGGTCTCCACAGAAGCATTAAAGGAGGCATACGTGACAAAATGACTTTACAAATAAATCATGGTACATAGGACATGGTGTAAATTGTCTGCTCCCATTGGATTTTCTAAGGTCATTTATAGCAGAGCAGATAATCAAACTGAACATAATTTAGAAATAAAATTTTGATAATTGAGCTAAGTAACTTGAACTTGTCAATCACCTGTGACCTTATTCTATTTACACTTCACTTGAACATTCTAAAGTCCTAAGGCCGATGGATAAGCTTCGAGTATAAACGACTGCCCTCACTTTGTTTGGGTGTATCACCCCTTCTGAGCAGATTACTTAATCTGTATTAAAATGAAGAGATGGGGGGCGCCTGGGTGGCTCAGTTGGTTAAGCCTCCGACTTCAGCTCAGGTCATGATCTCACAGTCCATGAGTTTGAGCCCTGCATCGGGCTCTGTGCTGACAGCTCGGAGCCTGGAGCCTAGTTCAGATTCTGTGTCTCCCTCTCTCTCTGCCCCTCCCCTGCTCATGCTTTGTCTCTCTCTGTCTCAAAAATAAATAAAAACATTTTTAAAAAATTAGATAAATAAATAAAATGAAGAGACGGGATAAATATGTACCCAGAAAAAGCTTTGTAGTTAGGTATTTGCCTCAAATTGTCTTTTACGGAAACTTTAAGGATGCAAAACTGTGTTATTTTTTGTGTATTGGTTAGTTTGTTTTAGGAGTTCTTACCACTTGAGATACTTTTTTTTTTTTTTTAAGGTTTATTTATTTTTGAGAGAGAGTATGAGCAGGGGAGGGGCAGAGAGAGAAGGAGCAGAGGATCTGAAGTGGGCTGGCTTTGTGCTGACAGCAGAGAGCCCGATGTGAGGCTGGAACTCACAAACCCGGAGATCATAACCTGAGCAGAAGTTGGAATCGCGACCGACTGAGCCACGCAGGTGTCCCCACTTGAGATATTCTTGAGACACCCCCCTGCTTCTACATCATGGTGTGAAGGTGGCATACGGGGGGGGGGGGGGGGTGGATTTCAGGCGCTCCTAGTGTTCTTTATCCTTAAAGCTTGTAAGTGTCATGTTCTCTAAAAGCATGTGATGTTCAGGGCAATCCTTTAAAAATGTGTAAGCACAATTTGTACCTTAATTTTTACACCTAATTCTATGTGAATATAATTACACCTTCGATTTACTGTAAAAAAAAAAAAAGTTTTCCTCTCTTGACATTGAAAACAGGGGAGTAATTGTGGGAGAAGCAAGCCTAAGTCTGACTGGGCCTCCTTACATTCTGTTCCCAGACTTAATGCAGTCAATGGCTGCGGGGCTGAGACTGAGATGGGAACCCATACAATATAAGTGGCTCAGACTGGGACTCTGAGACACCTTTGCAAGGAGTTCTCTGCTGCTGTGGGGGAAGAGATTCTCGTTCTGTCCAAGTTCCTCCCTGGAGAGAATGGGGGTAATTGGCTTTTCCTCACTCTCCACCAAGCCCTTCTCCATCCCGCTTAGCAGAGAGGGTGCTTGGAAAAATGCACGGTTGGGTACTAGAATGTCTTTCCTCTCACCGACTTTTCAAAAGCAGAATTCAACCCACCTCGAGCCTGTGGGGCTCTCTGGGTCTTTGCTGTTTCTCTCCTACTAGGTCACTAAAACCATACAACACAGCAGTTTTCCTGCAGGGGAGCCACAGAAGGATGACAGAGGAATTTGGTGGCCGGGCTTCTGACAGTCGCCCCTTCTCCCATTCCAAACCTGCTCACAGACCCAGAGGCAGACCTTCCCTTCATTCTTAGTGCCGCCCCACGTCACACTGAGGCCCTGCGGACCCCCTCCGAGCAGAGGCTGCTGCAGTGGGCTCGTGCTGGAGCAGGCTGGGCCTGATGGCTGCCCAGCCACCTTCTCTATCTTTACAGGCACTGGAGGCTGAGCGCTTAAATTCAGGCAGGGCTCTTGGATCACAGACTTGCTCACCCACCAATGTAGGACCTGAGGACTAAATCCCATCCTAATTCTCTTCCCAGCAGCCGGGAAAGGCAAAGATCATGGGGGTTGAGGAAGGTGAAAAGCTACCCCCTCATCCAACCCTCACTCAGGGCTGCATGGGCCTCATTCCATACTGAGTTCTCCCTGGGGCACCAGCTGTGCTGGTCCTCAGCCAGGGAGACCTGAGGGGTTTTGCAAATAAGTTTTTGGTATTTTTAAATTATTTTTTATTGATTTTTTGTTTTGTTTTTTGAGAGAGAGCAAGCTGGGGAGGGGCAGAGACGGGGGGGGGTATTGGGGGGGGGGGTGTGCGGGGGGTAGGGGTAGACACAGAATCTGAGGCAGGCTCCCAGCAAAGCACAGACCCCGAAGCAGGTTCAAACTCATAAACCGTGAGATCATGACCTGAGTCTAAGTGGGACACTTAGCTGACTGAGCCACCCTGGCGCCCCACAAATAAGTTTTTGTTTTGATCTGATCTTCTTTCCTCTTTGTCAAGGCCTGGTGGCAGAAGCCAACAGAAATAGGGTAGGATTGGGCCAGAGAAAAGATAGTAATTGCGGAGCTTTGTGGTTATTTCTGTACACGTGTGCCTAGGTCACCCGGCATGTTTGTAGAAGGAGGTGGGGAGGGCAGAGACAGAATGTACGAGGCTAGGGAGCTGTAGACCAAGTGGCTCTGTGTAACTCAAACACCGCAGCCCCCAACTATTGTCGCCTCACCTCATGGGTCCGGAACAGCCACCTATCCTTCAGGGTTCATCTAAGTCTTTTTATGCGTCAGCCCCAAGCCCTGTTCCTCAGGATGTAGAGAGAGAGAGAGAGAGAGGCTTGTGGGGAAAGTGGGGCTGGAGTGGCAGGTGGCAAAGGTTCAGACAGGAGAGCTGGGCTCCAGGGTGTCTGGCTGGGCTGCCCAGCCCTCAGCCCTCTGGCCTGCAGGCCTACCTGCCTTCAAATCCTTCATCACAGGGCTTTCCTTCCACTGATTTGGCTTATTCTCTATAAGAATGGAAATTATGAATTGTATTGTTATTTTTTGAAGTCACATCCACCTGAGAACATGTCTACCAGGCAAGGTGAATGGAGAGCTAAGAAAAGTTTGGGTAATTCCAAATGAAATTTACTATGAATAACCCTTTGTGTTAGAGCTAAAATGGGGCTACTTTGGGACAGCGACTTGGATTGGCCCTGTATTGGGATGGAAATAATGCTCCTGACAGATTACTAGGCATGTGTACATGGTATCATCATTGTCCTAAACATCCCATTTCTAGTGATTTCAAAAAGTGAACGGGTTGATCCAGCCCAAGAGCTTCCTTCTGTGTCAGTATGTTGTGGAGAAATACTTGAGGGTCTGCGTGAAATCCACCAAGACAGGCAAAATAGAGGAGGGGAAAGGGAAAGTCACACGAACTCTGGCAGAGATGACAAAAGGGAAGAGGGAACTAGAGAGAAAACAAGGAGAGATGGACAGAGGGGAGGAAGACAGAGGGTAGAGGAAGAGAGAGACAGAGACGTTTTCGCACGTGCACACCGAGGGCTTTGAAAGCTTCGACCCCGACCCCCAGACCTGAGAGCATCTCACAAAACAGGTTCAGCTCGTATTTCAGGCGGTCTCCTTGCCTGGTGTCCGCGGTCCCCGGGGCCCTAATTCACTCCTGCCCTCTCTGCACAATGACATTCGAACCTGGGAAAATAATTGCATTAGAGCAGATTACTTATAACCGATAGTTATCCGTCTTTTTCTGTTCGACAGAAGTCTATTAAACTCAGCACAGTCATTACCAGCTGAGCTCTAGAGCGCGCCTTCATTAAGAAAATTAAAATCATACTTTTGAATCCAAGCAAAGCCTGCTTAGGTCTCAAGAGCCCGCGTCCAAGCCCGAGGTTATGGTGAGCCTGCTTTTCCCGCGAACCAATCTTTTTTGGATACAGTAGGTCGTGGTGCAAAGATGGAGTGTGATGGCAATCACTCGAAGATAGGGACCTCTGAGCTCTAGAAGGACCCTCTTTCTTCCCGGCTCCTTGCCCCCCTCCCCTGCAGCCTTTCCTCCACTGGATCTTTTCGCAGGCGCTTTCCAGTTAAAGGCACCACACCTGTGCAGGCGTGGCCCGGATGGGCGGCGTTGGTGGGGGTGGCTGAGGCGGAGGGGGGGAGACCAGGGAAGGCGTGGGCTCAGGTCCCGGGAAGCCACGACGGTGCACTTCCCCAGCTGACGTCTGCGGCCAGAGGCCCGCTCCAAGTGCACGTGTTTCACACACGCACGCGCGTGCACACACACCCGCGCGGGGAGAGGGGAGACTGCCCCCCCCCCCTTTGCATTTCACATTCGTTCCGGGACCAACGTGGCCTACGAGCCTTTTGTCCAACCGGGCAAGGGAGCCTGGCCCCGAGATTGAGCAGGCACTTGCGGGAAGCTCAGACCGGGACCGGTCCCTCTGACTGAATCTTCCGCCTCTGGGGGCCTCTTTGGGTCTCCTCCTCGGCTTGGTAGGAGTCTCGGCTCGCGGCACCCCTGGCAGACTCGGGGCGCGGACTCGGCCCAGCTCCTCGCCTCTCCCGCGCCCCAGCTGAGGGGAGGAGGGCACAGGTGGGAAGCTAGGACAGCAGGCAGGGCGACACCCCCTCCCCTCCCGGTAGCCTCAGGGTAACATCTCCCAGTGCTCCTGTGGTGGTGGGATCTCCAACTCCACTTCAGCTGGAAACATCACCCGGCAGGAGAGCTGTCCGCTTAGTTAGGAGGGGGCGCTTTTGCATTGATTTTCTGTGGCATCTGGAAATTCGCAGGGTTTGGGGAATAATTTTTAGCATGTTTCAGTGGTGGTGGTTCTCATCGTCGTTAGCCACTGCCCTTTGTTTCAACATTTTGCTTTTCAAAATGTTAATTTCTGCGTATTTCTCTGACAGATCTGCCCAACTCGGGGCTCTCAAGGAAAACACACG
Source organism: Panthera pardus (assembly GCF_024362965.1). NCBI lineage: Eukaryota > Metazoa > Chordata > Mammalia > Carnivora > Felidae > Panthera > Panthera pardus. The sequence goes on along the minus strand of NW_026526810.1, from coordinate 58,368,751 downwards.
GCTTTTCCATATTATCGGGGTGCACTTTCCTGGGGCTCTAGGGGCAGAGAGGCGCTGCTTCAATTTTTTTGTCAAAATGCCCAGTAATAGAGTTCTCCACCCCTCGTTCTCTCTGTCTAATGAGGGCTTTGAGGTTTATTAGGGGAAAACAGCACACACTCCCCTCAGCACTCAAATACAGGATTAGGTGGAGTTTACTTGAAAGTGTATAATATTGTTCCTTGGCAAGTGTCTAATTCTCTTTTCCATAATTTCTATTTGACACAAAAGCCTACAAAATTCAAGTGGTGAAAGTCCGCGAATAGACGTGGACAAGTGAACGTCTTTTACATCTGCATGATTTTCAACTCGCTAAATTGGTGGATTTTTTTTTTCTTAAAAAAATGTTTTTTCAGGGGAAAAGAAAACAAAACAAATGCAGCTTCCCTGTCGTCGTTAGTGTTTACTTCTCATCAAAGGTGGACACATCATTCGATTTCTTTTCCTTGTGTAGCAAAAGATGGGGAAGTCGGAAACAAACAGCAGCTTTTTAACAGCAGGAGATCCAAGACTTTCTCCAGATGATTTTCTTTTCTTGTGCTTTCCCCTTCTTTCTTCTTAAAGCAAAACCAAAACAAAGATAAAAAAGGAAGAAACACCATTCCTCCTGGAGAGTTTATTTTGTTGCCACAATACAGGGGTGGAGACAGTTAACGGCTATTTGAAATGATAATGCTTAGTGATCTCATTCATCTAATCATAATCTTCAAGTGGTTTAAGATTAATGGCAAGAGGTATCTTCAGTCTCTTCCTAAAGACCTTTGCATTAATTTACGTAGAACATTGACCAGACTGTCAGTGTCTCCAAATTTCATTAAGTCAAACAGAGACAAATACGATGAGGTGTTCCTATTTTCTTAATCTGTAAGTGTCTTACTGGAAACATTTCTACACAGATTCAACTGCATTGGGGACACTTGCTTCCTTTTCTTTGTTACAGGTAGATAGATCTAGATATATAAAACGTGTTTTATATATACATACATATTTAAAGGAACCAATATTGTCTGCAGATAACTCCTCTTCCACTTCTGAGCTTAATGAAGACCTTTCCAAAAGTCAACTTCAGTGGCAAGCCGCAGACTCTGCTTCCTCCAGACCAGGGTTTACATTTAAAGTAAGTTTGAACTCACTGAACTTCTTTAAAACGGGCAAAAAAAAAAAAAAAAAAAAAAAAAAAAACAACAACAACTTGGAGTATATTTAATTTACCTCATTTAGCAAAAATAATCCCAGCAATTCTTCAAACACCAGAACACCCGGGCGGCCTCTGACTTGTCCTAGCAGAGCACCTTCCCTGTTCCCCCGGGGTCCCCATCCCGGTCCGGAGCGTCCCCAAAGAGGAGGGTTGGAGAAGGCGTGACACAGGAGGGTTCTAGGGAGAAGCAAGGGAAGAGAGCGGTTTGTAAAGGAGACACTCCTGGTACCCTGGCCAGAAATGAACGTCAAGACACCCACCTTTCCTCCCTGCCTTTCCCCGTGCCCCATTGCTGACAGGAGTTTGCACATAATCCTGAAATCCGGGGCTTTCAAAAGCAACCCCCAAACTCCCCACACACTAAAGTCGTTCCTCGCTGCAGGTTTACACTCTGTGTGTGGGGTCTAGCTGTGGTCAGGAGACTTTTCCGAGTCAGGACTGCTATGCCAGCGCCTTTCCCAAGAGTAGAGGCTGGCGGCGGAGTCACCGCGTCTGCCAGCCGGAGATTGCCCCGGCTCTCGTTACCTGTGCGCCCTCGCGTTAGAGCGGTCATAAATCCGTGAAGATTAATTGGGAAGCCGAGAAAACGCCTGTATGCACCAAAACGGTCGAAAAAAAAAATAGTAATCCAGACACTCTCAAATAGTCCCACACTTGCATTTGACGTGAAGCACCAGAATATGATCAAATGTCAAAGACGTTGGCGGTTTGTTTTTGGTGCGCTCCAGCTACCCTTTCCGTTTCCAGCAAAATTGAGAAGCACGGGAAAAGACCGTGTGTGTGTGTGTGTGTGTGTGTGTGTGTGTGTGTGTGGATAGACAAGGTATGGAGACAACTTTTGAATACATTCTCTATTTGGGAGGAAAAAGTCAGACAGGGACCAGTATTTTCTTTGCGGTGCAGGAAAGGGTCATTCAATACCAGGCACTGAATTCCGAAAGCGATTCTGCGGGACGTTACAGAAACAGTGCGAGCTCCTCAGGAGTTTTATTTTGCGAAGCTGCAAAATACTGTTTTGTATTGACCTCTTTCCCCATCAGATATCCTTTTTTTTTTTTTTTTTTAAACTTTGACAGCATCTATTACAAACATTTCCTTACACTCCGGAATCTACGGTTTGGCCAAAACAAACAAACAAATCACAGCAAACACCCAGAGAATAAAAGGATTTAGAAAGAGAAAATGTGTCCCTTTTCTAGTCATTTGATAGTTAATTCCCCGGAGGCCAAGAGAAGGTGGGGGTTCCTTCGTACTTTATTATTTTTTTATTATTTATTCATTTAAATGTTCAGCCTTTGCAAGTTATTTCTCTCCCGCGGGGTTTTGCTGCAGAACCGAGGTGGGGTTGGTGGAAGGGAGTCACTGTGATGGGGGGCGGGGGGACACAGAAAAACAAGATTTGCTTCGCAGGGGGCTGACCTGCAGCGGTCTACTCCGCTGGCCAGCAGGGGGCGCTCTGATGTTATATGTGGACGAGACAGCCGGGCGGCTCCGAGCTTCAACACCGGCTTTGCAGTTAGTTTCACGCAGCTGCAAAAGGAAGGGGAGGAGGGATTGTAGGTCCTAAACCCTCAGCAGCTATTCTACTTGGGTTATTTACCCCTCCGTTCGAAAGGCACCTACGCCTCACTTTACCTACCCATCGCGCTCACTGCAGCCGCCTCCCCATCAACCTCTTTTCATCTGCATCTACACAGCTCTTGTACAATCTCTCTCTCCCTAGCCTTGAAATATACATTAATGCAACTTATTAAATGCGACGATGAATAGTCAACATTTTTTTCGCCTGTTAGTTCCGCTGATCCAAGCAGGATTTATTTGCAGATCTCACATCCCGGAGCCATAATGCAGGATTTTTTTTCCCCCTTAAATAAAATTGGTCAAATGTTGACAACCTTTAAGCCAATCTAACACTCAAGATTAGTGATGGGAAACTAATGAGAAAATATCAGATCGCCCGGCCTGAGGGCTGCCAATTAAATCTTCGCTGATTGAAAAATAAAAGCGGACTTGGGGTGTGAGCCCAGCTCAACTTCAACTATTAATTTAACATGTTGCCGGGGTCTATGCCTTCTCTCCTCTAAACTGCTGTCCCTAACACAGCTTCCTCTTCTCTCATCCTTCAACCTAAAAGCCAAATGTTATTTCTCGGAATATTTCAAGAGGTCCAAATCAGGATGATCATTTCTTACACGGTAAATATTAGGCCTTTAAGCAATATGATTTAACTAATTAGAAAATTTACATCATTAAGTCTCAGGGAGAGAAAAAAAGAGAAACAAATCTGCCAGTCATTTTAAAGGAGACAGGCACTATTGAAGTGTGAAGAAATCGGCTCTAATTCAAAAAGGCAATCGGGCAGAAAAAGCCCTCAACATTACCCTGCTAGTTATTAATCAGAAAGGGCTCTCTCCACCCCCCCCCCCCCCCACACACACACACACCCTCCTCTCAGCACGGAGTTTAAGTTCGGCTTTTTTGCCAGTGGCCCATGTCATATTTATATTGAGGTTTTTGTCTGCTAAAGGATTAAAATTTGAAAATGTTTCAACAAGAAGAAAACAGAATCCTCAAAGGGAAGAATATTCGCAGAATCACCTCTCTTCCAGACAAGCAAACCTGTTGTGATAAGCAATTTTCACCACACTCTTTATTTTTTTTTTCTTCATTCTTTCATTTTTTCCCTTCCCATTAAGTTCCTATTCTGAAACCTGCTTGGTGAGAACTAGATAGTCTTTGTGTTCTGCTCCCCTCCCCCTCCTTTCTTGCACCCCTCCTTCCTCCAAAGCGAGAAACTTAGACTGAAAGCTGAAAAGTACAAATACATTAACAAAGCCCCACTCACTTGATAAAAAGGCCATGGTCTAGGCTTACATGTCAGCCTTCTAAGCACAGGGGGATCAATTGGGTGGGGCTATAGACAAAAGATGATGAACTAGAAATTTCCCCCACCTATGTATAATATTTGATAGTGTGGTTAAAGGGGAAAGGCAGGTAGGTGTGAATAATTTTAAAGTGCACCGTAGTGTCGTGCGGCTTTCTCCCCCTTCCCCACTTCTCTATTCAGCTTCAAACAGCAGCCTCATTATATCTAGGTGCCCCTTCCCATCATACTCTCACTGGAGCCCTTGGTACACCACACACAGAGCCCTCTCCCCAGTCTTCACATTCCCAGCAAATTAACTGAAGAGGGAACTGCAAAGGAACTTTGTGAGCAGTTCTATTTGGAAACTCAGGCCCTTGCTGGCATCTCTGAGGACTTGTTCTTAAACAGACATTGGGTTTAAAAAAATGTAATAGCAAGCTTTAGATACTCCATTTCCCTTCATTATTATTTCTTTTTAAATCACAAAGAGGTCCCAAAGGCTCGTTTTTCTGCCTTCCCCTATTCTTCTCTTATTAGGATCTGTTCTAGCCACATTTTCTTATCTTCCTCTCTGCCTTACATCCTGAAAGTTTCACTACCTTGCTTCCCACCCAATCCCCGGGCCTGGAATGCTCAGGTCTGGGCTCCTGTGGGCCTGGAGCAGCTACCCAACATGAGTTCAATGCCATTCTCCACCTTTACCAGATTTCAGCTTTGCAGGAGAGAGCAGTAGCAGACCTGGGCTATTAACACACCACAGTTAATTCTCTGCGGGAACTTTTACTAGGTGGGACCGTGTGGAAGGAGAAAACATCTGTAAACAGTGAGCGCTCTTGAGGGTGGGGAATGAGTTCTGACATAGAGGTCAGAACACATATAAAATATGGCAGAATTTGTGAAAGAGTTCAGACTTAAATTTTGGCAAAATAAGGAGAAGAGAAAGGGAAGGAGGAAACTGGAGACAGTCTAGAATGCTCCCCAAATGCAGCTTCTTTTCTGGCCATCACAGAGCAGATGGGAGTCGAACGTGCTCCCCTTTGAGAAAGATTAGAGTGAAAAGGGACACTTCTGTCACTTTCTGGAGGCGGGACACAGAGAGGTGAAAATATACAAGACAATGGCCTCTAGCGCTGGAGGGCTCCCCTGGCGGGCTCCCCACCCTTTGCCCCATCTCTCTCGAAACCCTCCTTACCTTTGTTGCTTGGATTTGATCTGACACACTGGAAGTTCCTGGACTAGGTTCTTTGAGAGGAAAAAGACCACGAGAATCAACCGGTCGCCTGCATCTACTCCGAAGCCAAGAAGCATTACAATAAAATTTACAGCGCCTTTAACAACTCGCAAGTAAACCATTAAAATTCCCTTTAATTGAGAAAACATTGATTTTTAAGTCTAGGAAAGGCGAAATCGTAATTTAGCTGCAAACTTTCAGGCGAGAATATAGCGTATTATGTCGCCGTATTATGGATCCACCCTTTATACCCATGCAACATCACATCTTTAATTGCGATACTTTATGAAGTGATAAAGACAAAAGATAACCCGACTTAGGCAAATGCTTAAAAAAAAAAAAAAAAGAGGACCTAGAGTAATTTCCTTTTCCAGTTATTTATAAAAGGATTGTCTTTTTTTAAGCAGAAAAAAAAATGCCCAAAGGGGAGGAAAGAAATAAAAAGAACGGAAAACCACAGACCAGTCTAAAAGCAACTCACATTAGCAAATCCGTTGATATTCTTTAGCAAAGAAGGAATGAAGCAAACGCATTTTGAGAAAATGCATTCACGGGCAAAATTGCATCCTCCTTTAAACGAAACAAACCTGGGTCTATTTTCTTACTTTACTCCCAGTCCTTTTGGGGGGCGGAGGGGTGCCGAACCTATTGGTGGATAGGAAAAGGAAAGAAAATCAGGCTTTCTATGTTATTTCTGTATCGGTTTTTGGTATTATAGAGGAGTAAAGAAGTTTTTGTGTGGTGGTTTTTCATTGATCAGTCACTCTGAGCTAATGTAATTATCCTCATCAATAGGAGGCTGCAGAGAGAATCATTATGTGGGTGACATTGATAAATGATCGCCCAGGAACGGCCCTCTCGCGGGCAACCCCCACATCTGACCCTCCCACACACACAATGTAGTCATAGAAACACCTAGAGAGCCTCCAGCACCGCCGCGAAGGGGCAAGAGAGGGAAGAAAAAGCCTCGGGCGGCCGAGGTGGGGGTGGGGGCGACCGGGGGCGGCCGGTCCCAGATCCAAACCAGCTCCGACGACACAAAACAACCAACGGCGGGGAGAGGAGGGCGTTGCGGGTGGGAGAATCCCCCTTCCCAGCAGCAAACCCTCCCACACTCGCTCACAACAAAGTGAAAACCCGCCCTCCAGACGGACCCATTCCTCCACACCTTTTCCCATGTGCGACCTCACTACCAACAACATCTGATGTTTGCCGAGACACGCATTCAAATAGGTTTCTCCCAAGGAGTTAAATAATTAGGTTACAAAACCTGTAGGCATCTCATTCTCACACGGGGTCCCCCGTTCGAAAAACCCCAACCCAACCACAAACCAAACCCATCTGAACAAAGGCAGCAGCTGGGTGACCCTCCCTCCCCCAGCATCGCCACCCCCCCCCCCCCCCACCAATCCCCAGTTATTTCCTGGGCGACCCCTTCCTTTCTCTACACCTCCTAACTCGGTGCCTCTGATGATGAGATAATGGATTTTGCGATTGTTCCTGTCAGGGGGGGAAGAAAAAAATCCCCCACCGAACCCCATGTTTTCATCTTTTGACTGTTTTATTTAAGCCAATGGGAAAGTATTGAGAGCAGTAATTGATTCATAATGATCTATAAATCGATGTCGGAAAGCGGGGGTGGGGGGTGGGAGTGGAGGTGTATGAAGAGTGGGGGGGGGGATGCTGTTTATTTATTTTATTTCTAAAGCTTCAAGTAAAGTAGCTTTGACACTGTTGGGGCTGGAGGGGAGGAGCTGTTGGCTCTGCTGGATCATCCATCATCGCTGTCACCCAGAGTCTGCCCCGAGGAGCCGTAGACGCAATCTCCCTTCTGTCTCTACACCGAAACTATTAATATTAAAACCTCCCTTCAAACACTGCCCCGACGGTCTCCATTCTCATCACAGTCTGACCGGCCTCCCCCGTCAGACCTGCGCGCCCCCCTCCCCGCCTCGCCCCTCCCCGCGCGCACCGCAGCCTCCTCCCGGCCCCGGCCCCCGCGGAGGGAGCCCGACGCCCGCGCTCGCGCCGCTCCGAGTGGCTCGCTGGCTTGCGACTGCGAGGTGCCCCCCACCAGCGCCCCGGTCGATCGGAAGCACGCAGGTCCACCTCGAACACCATGCAAAGGGAAGGCCAGGTGAGGGCGGGGGCGGCCGACGCGGAGGGGGAGCGCCTGCACACGCCCGCCGCCCTCGCCCCTGTCCGGCCTCCTCCCGGGCTCTCCGGACGCACGCACGTCTGCACGAACCCCGCTCCGTGGGCGGCGGCCGGAGGTGGTGGTGGCAAAGCGAGCCCCCCCAGCCCCCACCCTGCCCCGGGCACATCCCGACACCGGCCTTTCGGACACAGAGGCAACTTGCAGCAGAGGTCCAGGCTCCTTATCGAATTGCTGGCCTGCAAGACTAATGGGGAACTTGTGGGGATCCCAGTCCAGTCCCTTTGAAGGAAGCTCCCTCCTTTGACAGCTGTTAGAGATATTAGCCACATTTCCCTTCCCAAACCTGCTCCGGGTTAACCGGCCCACGGGGGCGGGAGGGGGCGAGGAGGCCGGCAGGATCCTGACAGACTCTGCTCGGGCCGCTCTAACTAGAGTGGGGGGCTCGGACCTGGGAAGTGCCGACCTGGGCGGACGGAGGGAGAAGGGCTGGGTGGGAGACACAGACTTTCCTGGTCTTTTCTTTTTTCCGTTTAAATGTGGCTTCTTGCTCAATTCCCAACCCTTAACAGATGGCGACTGCATTCTCTCAGAATTTCTTAAAGAAAGGGAAACCTTTGGAATTTATTTCTGCTTTTGCTTTTCCATATAAATAAAAAGTGTTTTTATGTTACTCTTGTTTTGGAGAACATAAGCAATTTTATTCAGACTACAGTATTTCCTTTAACACTATATGGTTGTCAAAACACCATTCCCAGTTTCTTTGCTTTTGACAGCTGAGTCTTTCTTAAATATACCCAAATCGGAACTCTTTATACTAAATAGTAAACCCGAGATAGGAGCAAATGCCTTCTGAGGTGGTTTAAAAAAAGCATGATAAAAATTGGACAACTCTACTACCTCTTGGTCTCAGCATATGGGGGGGGGGGGGAGGGCAAGAAAATGCAAACAAATATTATTACAATTACTATTCATCCCCCAAATATTTAAGAAGGTTAAGATTAACATGATAGGATGCGGGTTTGTTGAAGCTAAGCCTGAGAGGGTTTTATTCATTAAAACCAAGTGTACAGAGCTCTGGGATCTAAACTTTGATGAAATAGCTTAATAATTTCATTAAACACTTCCTAAATTTGAGCCAATTACCAAGTAAACTCTGCAGCGCACCGTCTACTGGGAGGAAAGGAAGAAAAACTTTTTCAAACATACCCCCCCCCCCCAGCGGATGTGAGTTAATTTGTAAATGGAGAACTTCACCTAAAAGCATTTGAAGTAAAAATACACAAATATTTGAATTTTGCAAAAAGACTCCATGTGCGCCAGGATAACAAAAATGAGAGGGAAGCTCTTTTCCAAGTAGCATAGAATTTCTCCGTTAACCATCAGTTTGTGTCAGAAGTGTTATTTCTACGTTGAAACAGCATATCAATTAAGCTGATAAATGTGTTAATAAAAATTCTCCCTAGCCAAAAATAATACAAAACAATAGAAATTTATCTCCTTGTTTCTTTATAGACAACTTCTATTGATGTTTTCTGCAATGGGAAAGTGGAATCACTCCAAGTGAGATACAAACTTGGATTTCGGAGCTACTGAACTATTTCCCTATCAAGCTGACATCACGGAACTAGTTTTATGATATAATCCCTTCCACACATGGGATTAAAAATTCAGGTGTTACAAAATTCCAGGGTAGGATATTTAGTTTGAAAATTGAGGGGGCATGCAAATACCTCACACTTTTTTTTTCCACTTTGCACACTTTACCAGGCATTGTTTGTGCAGTACCAGCAAAGCCAGTAACACAGATTTCTAGGAATGTTGGGTGAAACTTGGAAAATGGCATCATATTGCCTGTTGTGCTGTTGTTTTAGAAAAGAATTTATGTTTAGTCACCAACTCATCACACTAGCGTGACTGCACATGGGGGTGTCTGAAATAAAAAGACATAATATAACTTATATTAAATATTAATGATTAATCTTTGCAACTCAGGATTTCAAACTCCATAGAAGTTGTTTACTCATCTATGAACATCTATATGTAAATTTTAATTTACATATTCAGCAGTATTTTAGTAAGACAGAGAAAAAACACAGGCAGATGAATTATCTTTGAGCACAGACGTTAGTTATTTCTTATGATGTAAAATTAACCCTGAAAAAGCCCTTTATTCTGGCAGAGGACGAACATGAGAAGCTTTATCTGAGAGTCTTTTTTTTTTTTTTTTTAAACATCATCTAAAGAGGTTAGACATATCGAAGGTAATCTTTCAACCTGGCTCATAACACACACACACACACAATTTCATACCTTTAGAAGTTTTCTGCCGGTATGATTTATAGGCCAAATACACACTAAGTGCTACAGACGGTTACCTTAAAAATTGTTGGTTAAGTTTCAAATACAGTCAACTTCTGGGGGCAAAACTATCACCTGCTTTTAACACGACATAGAGTAGGCGTTGTGCAACCTTGCCTTAGAGCTATTAAAAACGCAAAAGCCTAACAAAAAATCAAAAATGAAATATTTATTACCGCATTTTGTGACTTAACACCTTTTTTTTTTTAACATAACGTCACAGTCCTCATACAAGTATTTTAATGTAAATTTGACAAAGCTTAAAGGTAACAGCATTTTCTTCTAGTGAGGAACACGTGCTGAGAAAAGAATTCATGGACATACAATACCAATTCCACAGCAGATCTGATACTAGCAAAAACATTCTTTTTTTTTTTTCAATTGAGGTAAACACATAGAATATCTAACATGAAACAATTAATAGACCGAACTCTGTACGAAGTTTGTTACAGTATTCTCTTGCTCCTTTTTATCCCCCAAGCTTTGAGTTTCTGATAAAGTCCTAGTGGTGGTGCTCTGACCATTAATAACTTTCTTGTGTTGAGGAAAAGCTGCCCAACGTGAGATTGTTTTGTCCACAGCCAAGGCTCAGAACTCCTGGAAGAAGCTCCCGCTCAGTCTTTAAATCTTCATTGGCAAGCTCTTTGAAAAAGAGTCCCCCAAAATAAGAAGAAGAGTTGGCTTATGAAGCACAAACTATAAAGATCTGTTGGAAACTAAAGGACACGTTTATGGAGGAACAAAGGCCGGGCATGAAAACACATTCTTGAAGCTGGAGTCCAAGGGATGAGGTTCAGCCAGACGTTCACCATGGTCTCCAGCGTGGTTCTTCTCTCATTGGCCCAACAGGTTTAAAATATACCACAGTCTCTCCTGGATAGTGAATTCACTGATGAACCAAAACAGTCATTCTTTTGGGAACAACACACATAGTGTGGAAAACAAGGATATATTTTTTTTTTCTCTTCTAAAACTATTTGAGGCAACATAACGGAGTGATCAACAGAAATGTACAAGTTTAACTTAGTTCCTATGTTTATACTACAGTAGTTATAACTCTCGGAGTCTTTTTCCAGAGGATCTTTACATGGACAGAATTGTCTCAGTGAGCCCATGATTTCACATTTGTGTTCTTGTCTCATTGGTCCTCTGTCGCTTGATGAAAAATGACAAAAGTAAAAAATAATCACAGCTGTCTGGAATTTCATATTAAGTGTCAACATCTGGTCAAAGTTCAGAAAGTCTTAAAATAGTTTTTGCGTGTGTTTCCTTTTCCCTTGAGTTCCCTTATACTATTGGGCATGAATGTCCATAACCTGTCCGCCAACATTGGGATCTACAGAATTTAACATTGTGGGACTCTGTGCTGACATTGTCATTCCAGGGTGGGTAGGGGGTCCTCCGTGCATCATCATGGCTGGGTGGTGGGGATGGCTTGGCAAATATGAATGCATTGGGGGTCCATGTCTTAATTGAGTAGGGTGTGGGGTCATCTGGG
>NW_026526810.1:58302403-58354903 GCF_024362965.1 Panthera pardus | reverse complement strand
ATTCCTTCTCACTTTTTGCTTTGGTTTAAAAAGGAAAAAAAAAAAAAAACAAGAAAAAGAAAAAGAATGTGTATGGGGCAGAGTAACATGGTACTGCTGAAAACTCTTTACTTTTTAAAAGAGGGTCTTCTCCCCCACCCAAGGGAAAAGGAAGCAGGCAGCGCAGGCAGCAGGCAAATGTTAAACCCAGCACGAGAGCAGAGTGGATGAACAAGGCTGGTGGAGAAGGTGACACTTCCCAGGGAAGCCCAGAGGAGGGTCGAGCACACCTACCTGCAGGCCGGATTCCCATGTGTTGCTGACCATCCAACACAAAGCTCCCCATGGGCTGACCCTCTGGACTATATGCTGCTCCTTGGCTCACTGAAGGATCAAGAAGAAAACCTGATTGTAGTCATTCGAGGACACAGAGGAGAAAGAAGAAAAGATATACCAAACAATCAGCAACTGTTCCCGCTGAAGCACTGAAACGTTTTACAGCAACAATGTGGTTGGCGCTTGCAAGAGGGGAGGTGGGGAGGTGGGGAGATGGTGTGGTCTGTCTGTGCGGTTCTAGGATTGAGTCGAGGTGTATGGGTAGCTTTAAAAAAGTTCTAGAGGACAGACTTCACCAGCCAGTTTAACAGGCGCGTCATCCTCAGCAGCCTTTGTCTCTTTACTTATCTCTCAGTTATGGGGAAGAAGAGCAGGGAAATGGGGAGTAGCCAATATATACATATTGCAACGTGCTACTTAGCCAAGATTTTGTGATCCTGCCATCTCTGGGTGGCTTAATAAAATATTTTCACATCAGATGCAAACATTTGAAATTCGAGCGCAATTTTACGAGGTTAAACAAACCCTACTGAACACTGGCCTTTTTACTCAAACCCAAGGAAATGGAAACATGGTAAACAGAGTATTTCAATTCTTTTATATTCTTCTCCAACAGGCCCACTGGTCTCCATTAGTGGAACAACATTTCAGTGTTACTGGGAAAATTTTGCCAGAGGAAACTACTTTTCTTAAATTCTCTCAACTGAGGCCACGGTTTCAGTCTCCAAGTTGGACACTCTTGTTAGTGACAACAGTCATCACCACAAGGAGAATATGCTTTTTTCCTATAAACCTTCTCGCGGGACACCGAAATGCCTCAGTGAACTAAGGAAATCTCAAGGTGGAATGATGAGGAGTTCACGGGTATGGCTCAAGAGTACTGATAAGTGCTTCGGAGAAACGAGGAGGAGGTACCGTGAGGAAAAAGCCACATGCATTTTAGTGGGATGGATGGGAAGCATTTTAAACAAAGGTAGTAATCTTGTACTAAAAAATAATGCTGGCAAAGCAGCAAGCTGGGCTCCAATAGAATATTATGAACAGTCCAAGCAAACGAATGGATACAATGAACTGAACAGGGGATGCTCCAGGAGTGAAAGCCACGTGAACACCAAGGAATTGTGGGTAACAAGAAAACGTGTGCTAATGATTGATGCAGACAAGCAATGAGTAATTCCAGAGCTCGCAGTCAAACAAACTGCTTGTGGCACTAATGCTTGTGCCCAATTACCAATTCAGAAAGAAAATAAAAAGCAGTTTCAGTAGAGTCAGGGTGGGAAATCTCCAATTAGCACCAATTAGTGAAGTTGCTTCCTAAATGCAATCCTGGGGACATTAGAAAAAAAAATTCTCCCAGGATGCCTGATGGAAGCATTTATTTACCAGGTGATGAAACTCCTAGAGTATAACTTGATGAGGATCTGTGCCTATGGGACATGAATGCAGAAACTAGTTGGAACTTGCCTGCTCGATTTGACTGGTCAATCATGGGCTGTACTATTCTTCTTCTGGCATTAATAAACCTGAAATAGAACAGAGAAGTCCAATCATCCAATGCAGTTTCTGCGGCCTATGAGCACTTTGGCACAAACGCTGCGGAGGATACGACGTGGTCAAACAACTACCGAGAATTATCTTTCTGATCCAAAGGCAGTTTTCCCTTTGCAGTGTTCAGAAACAGTTGACTGGATCATCTCCATCATCTGATAACCAAGTCGGGGTTGACTTTCGGACAAAGGCTCAGCGAGGGAATCAAGTTTTCCCTGAGAAAACATCTATTAATTTGCAGTGGTGCTTCTGCTTCTTGAACAAGTTGGAATCTGGTTAAAGTTCACGGGCTGGAAGATTTTTCTCCTTTCCCTAAACTCCCCGTCATAGGGAGACCTAGCTTCCCCTTGCAGCTGGTCATAAATGGAGACCAGGCTCTGGCACTCTGCTTTCACAAGGTATTGTTAGGTCAGCAAAGCCATCAATTAGGCTGTCTGAAGTTTTATCACCAACACAGCAGTAATAAGTGCTGGCCAGAAAGACTTCTGCTCTTTGGCAACTCCTGCAGTTTAAGCCTGTAAAGTTAGGGGTCATGTAGAGGTCAGTGCCAGCTGGGGGCGGCCTTTCCAGTCTAAGCTGGGACACCCAGGGCAGGGATAAGGTAACTGCCAACCATAAACCCAGCCACCTTTCAACCCACTAGAAAGACCCAGCCTCAGGTACACATGGTTGATATTAGGGCCCAAGAAACGTTTTCAAATCAGGTGGTGGCTGAATCACAGGAATGTAAAGGAGAAGCAGTTATTTCGTCTAGAAGCCTGGATCTAATTTTGTTGGAAATCCAAAAATAAGTGCCTACTTCATGTTACTTTAATGTTTAATAATGCCCATCAAATATTCATGTACAAACAGAGTAAGATGATAAGAAATCTCCTTTATTTCTCCAAATTTAATAAAAACAAAACAATTTTCTACCATTTGCGAGTTACCCTTGTCCCTGTGCATTTTTAATGCTGTGCACTGCCCACACATTTGAAGTGATGCACGGGACTCACTGGCCGTGCATCTGGTGGGGGGCATGGAGGGAGGGCATGCCGCCTATAACATCGCTAGCACCTCCTTAAAAATATACCCACTTAGAACATTTCCCAGTATTTCCAGTTTGAAATCTTAAGTGCAAGGGACTTCGTGATTAATGAGTCTGCATGGGGCCACAGGCAGGAACGGAAAACCCCTTCTTTGAAATTAGCCAGAAAACTTCTAGTGTGTGTTGGCAGCTCTGTGTTTCTAAGGAGTTGAAGTCCCTTCCTAGGAGGACAGCAGCCCGCACTTGTTCAGCCTCCTGTGAGCATTCTAGAGGGAATACAATTAGGCTGAAGAATAACAGCTGCAAGAAAACCAAAGGAGTCTTTTGCATATGGTGTTTGTTTGCAAAACAATGAACTTCTTTATTACTTAAGGAAGTACAGCTCAGTTGTCAAAAATGTTACACCCTCTCAAGGTTTGGGGAAACAAGTGACAGGACTCGGGGAGGTGGAAACAAAAGGAGAGTTGAAACTGCACATGTATTCCCACCTGGAACGTAAGTGCTACCGATGAATATCGGACCAGATCACAAAGCATTCCAGAAGCATCCCTTAGATCAGAAAAGGAACTTAATGATCTACTCTTTCCCCACTGTCTTTATGGGGACCAAGGAGGACTAACCTGCAATTCTCACCCTTTATCTTTGCAGCTTAAGACCAACTGAGATGCTCAGGCGAGCCTGGAGAAACCTTTTCTTTCCTCCTTGAAGTTTCTAATGGAGGACACACATGGCAGAGGCTTCACCTCTTTTTATGTGCTACTGATCCTGGTTTTGTTTCTTCCTACAGGCCAACTCTTTAGGTAAAATGAATTGCAATTTTTTCCCTTTTTCATTTTACCCTTTTACTCTTTTATTATTTACATCTGGAGGTTGTTCCCTTATTTATGTCTTTCTTCCCAGTTCCCCCAAACACTCCCTTCCTCACAGAGCTGCAAGGCATCATGGTTCTTAGTTCTCAGCAGGAGAACTCCACACTGTCTTCAAACAAATAATTACGGGGAAGGTTAGAGGTTCACTCAAAGGTCATTTCTTTGGATACTCGTCAGAATGTTTACATTAGTAAAAACGGGGTCCGCTCAAAAGGGTGTTCAATGGGGGACACACAACAATGCGGAACATTAAAAAAGCATTCTGTGTGCTAGCAGGTCTTTATAGAAGCGCTGAACTTGGAGATGCCACTCCGGTATTACATTTTCAACTAGTTACCATGGCATGGACTGGATGTTCACTAGCAGTTCTGGCGATGGCCTTTCTTTGCCCGGTTCTGCTAAACAAATATGCATAGAAGCCTCTGAAGGTTTTCAACTAGATCCTATTTTACAAAGGGTCATAGAGATTCTGCTTTTTTTTTTTTTTTTTTTCACTTGGGTTCCATTTAGCTTCTCTGAATTTTTGTTCTCAAACAATGTTTTTGATCCATAGTGTTCTATCTTGCCAGGATCATAATTCTACCACATTCTTTCAAATCACACAGAATTTTAAAAACATATGGGCCCCAATTTTTCAGAAATCTCTTAACTTACAACTCCTGCCAATTGTCAACTCCCCTGATCTTGGGATATCTTACAAACACCATAGATGTTGTTATCAAAATTACCAATGAATGAGTTGACTTTAAGAACAATTTAACACGAGAAAAATGCAATTACCCCACCGTACTGATGATCTGCAGGCCACTCTTAGAAAACACATCAATGTACATACAATGGAGACATTTAACTACAGATTTTAAAAATTCAGACTAGGAGTACTTTTTATTTCTTTCGTATTACTAAGATAAAATTTCCAAATGCAACCTTTCCCTAAATTACATGACAAGAAATTTTTTCCACTTCCTCTGATCTATATTTTAAAATGACCTTATTCAATGCTCAAGTAGTAAACAGAATATCAAGTTTTGATTCTACTTAAAATGTGAAGACTCTAAAATTGAAAATACACTGATCTTCAATCTTTTAAGGTCCAAGCTCCATTCAGATGGAAAAACGCAACTCACTGGTTCAAAGACAAAAGACTTGTCTTAAAAAGGCTCAAAAGGTTTTTTTGGATATTAAATGGGTCTTACAAAATAACATTTTGATGAGTTAAGTGTAAATGAATCAGACACATATGGATTAAGTTATCCTTGAATTTCACACGGGTTTAAAAAATAAGGGGAAAAGAGGGTCTTGGCAAAAACATTTTGGACTTTGCCAAACCCAAAACATTTGAAAAATTGCTGAAGACATCCAACTAACCAAAATGCAGCAAGCTGCACCCAACTTTAATGAAAACCCCCACAAGTTATTTCCAATTCAAAGCCTGTTAAGTTTCTCATCTGTATCTGATATTAAAAATTTTTCTAAAGTTTTAATGTCATCCCAGAATGATTCTGAAGTTAAGGACATGTAACACACTTCTTTATTGGTATAAACAATTTAACCTGAAATTACAAAGTCTTCTAGAAATTAAATAGCTCTTAAAAACATTCTGAGATTTGTAAAACTTGTGTGCAAAATGTGCCATATATGATAAATGCCATAAATAAAATGTGCCAGGGAGCCTAGTGCCTTATCCAGATTTCACTTAGAAAAAATTTTCATTAGCCTCATTGTGACTTTTTTTAAGGGCTACAGATAATTCCATTAGTGACTCCCATAGGGAATGAGTGCCCTAAAGTGCACTAGTTCCATTGATTTGTATTGAACACAAAGTTAGTACCCAGGCTCACACAAAGACTCGGGAGAGTATCTACTAAGACTGTCTACTTTCTCGCTAAATTTTACAAAAATAGAAAATGCATTAGTATGTGCGATTCTTAAAAATTATACACTGACTGTTAGCTTAAAAATAACTCAATTATAGAAATAAATTCAATGACTTTCCAAGAATCATGAGGCCCTTTTGAGTCAACTCAGAGATGAGAAAAGAACATATTAAAAAGAGAAAACGCAAGAGAGCAAAATATCACTGAAATCTCCTCTTGCCGTCTTACTGGAGGAGAGAGCTCCTGGAGACCTCCCCGCCTCCAATCCCCACCTCGGTCCCCACAGAAGAGCCAAACTTTTCAACTTTGCATATTTTTCTGCAACTGAAATTTGACCATCGTGGTTTTCCTTTGAAAGCTTTTTCACTCCAAAGCATATTTCAGATTGATAGAAGTAGGCTTAGGTGTCATTCCTGCTTGTTGGTTGATTTCTCTCCTTTTCTTTCTCCCCCTCCCTCCCCTTCTTTTTAAATGACTGATAAATCCCTTCTTTCTGGTTCACTAACTTCATGCCACACCTGGTAACCAACTTCTTTAGGCAGCATTCCTTTTATTAGAAAATGTAGGCCTCTGTGGAGTCACCTGGAAAGCCGCCAGCCCTGAAGGCTCTGAGGAGGAACCAAGGATCCCTGCGCTGAAGCTTTTCCCTGGATTGGTCTGGTCAAGGAAGGGGGCTGAACTGTACAAGAGGGATCAGATTATCTTGGAAGAGGTGTTATAAGCAGCTTGGTGACTAGAGACCTGGTGAAAAAGGAAGAAGTTCTGCTTCTCCACTTTACCCAGCCACGGGACTCATCAGTAAGGGTGCTTATTCACAAAGCTTGCTACTGCTTGGTGTCTGATACAATGAAGCCTCAACCTTGACAAATCAGTTATCAAGTTTCTTCACTTTTTTTCTTAACACACACAAAAAGCAAGTTTTGTTTGTTTTTTTTTTTTTTCTGTGCTCTGGTCATGGCTAAGAGTGGGGTTTTCTCAGTAAGATACACTGAAATGGTTACATTGGTGAATTAAGCAGGCTTAATGTCTTTGAATATGTACTCGGGCACATGAATGATTGAGTCATGGTGTAGCCATGAGTTTTTCACTGATGGCCACACAATGGATCTTTTCTCACGAACAACTGTGAGCAAAGTAAGGTAAATGAATGAAATTCATGGGCCACTCAGAAACACATTCACAGTTCATAATTTCCTCAAGCTACAGATTAATTTAGAATTTGATAGATACTAGACTTGTCTACAACTCTGAAAATGCATGAACTAATTACTCATACATTTATAACATGAACACATGATGCTAATCCGGAATCACAAACATTTTGCAGCTTTAGGAATATGCCTTGAGTAGTAGAACATTCAAGTTGAACACAAAAGGCTCTGGACAAAATTATAAGTAGCTAATACTTATTTTTAATGACCTTCTAATGTGTTCTTTCAATATTCTTTTACCTAATTCTTCCCTGAAGTTACAGGGCTTACATAGGTTCTTTACTAAAATACCCTACTTTGGGCAAACCCTTTTCAATTATTGTTCCATATTCCAGACTTCTCCATAGAACAAAGTGATGGAGAGGGTAGGCTCATATTCTCTGCCCTTTACTTGCTGTGTGACCTTGGGCAAGTATACGTAAATTTCCAGGCCTCTGTTTGTTTCCTGTCTATAACAGGGCACTGGTTGAGACCAGATTGTTTTGAGGATTAAGGAAGATATTGTATGTAAAATCCTTGGCACAGTGCCTGACACATAGTAAGAGCTCATTAAATGTTAGCTTACACTCAAAATGCACCTACCCAATGTCCCCTCCTAAAGAGCTCTGTCCTCTCATAGGAAATAATTAAGACTTGGTGGGTGACTATTAAGCAAATCCATGCTGAGCTGAAGAGAGGTAATCATGTGTTCTACTCTTACAAGTATCATGTGTCCATGTGCTAGTTCTTTCCCAAGGTCACAGCTAATTTAAATGTATAATGCCCTGGGGGGATTTTAGACACTGTAGTGGGCAACTGCTGGGGGGCTGGGTAGTGGGGCAAGTTATTTTGGAATCACACTCTCTAAAATGGCTCTCCACACCTGCAGGTCTAAGTGTGTTCCATGGACCAGTCACATCAACATCACAATGAGTCTGTTAGAACTGTAGAAACAGAGTAGTCCTCACCCTGGCACTAATGAATACTGAATTAGTATTTGAAAAGAGGTCCAGGTGATCTATACACATTTAAGTTTTAGAGGTCCTGCTGGAGATCACATAGCAAATAGATGATTGGGCCTTCTGCCTAAGAACAGAAATTTACAAAGATCAAGTTTTAAGCATGAAACTTAGCTATGAAAATGCATGTATTACTCTCTTAAATTATCTCAGACCTAAATAGTCTTTTAATCCCTTGCCTTGGGCAAACAAAAATTTATAATAATTTTAATTCACTTTATTCCATGCATACTTCCTAAAGGAAAAGTTTGGCCAATAAAATGCTTTTTGTGGAAACTGTTACCTTTCAGTCTCTCCGGGATGGGCAGAAGGAAGATGGCAGAATTTTCTTTCTTTTCTTTTTTTACATGTATTTCTGTAGTGTTTGAGTTTTAATAAGAAGTATAATTATTTTTATAATTAAATTTCAAAGGTGACCTGGATAATTTGGCATCTTATCTGATTAAGGTTTATATGGCCAATAGTGGAAACTTTTCAATAAAAGTATTTGGGAAATTTTCTCTACGATAGGGAATTATCTTTTATTTCCCTTATAATATGGAGCAACAATAAACACTATTCCATAAGTATAATCAGACTTGAGGGCATGTAACAAAACATCCCAGCAGGTTATGATTTTGAAGTAATGTTATTCTTACAGAATGCCATCAGATTATTCATATGTGGCTATTTATCATTGACTATACAAGTGATCCTTCAAAGCCACTTGAAAGCAAGGGAGGAGAAAACACGCACACTTCCTTAGCTATTCATATCAAGGATCTATCCTCTTAAAGATAAAATACTAAGTCAATAGATATAAGTTGTAATATATTACCTCATCCTGTACATGATTAATGGCAGATGGAAATCAACTAGAAACTGAATTACTTTGGAAGTTTTACTACTGACATTAAAATTCCAGATCTGTATGGCGACACACCTTATGGGGCTTCTGAAAACAACTCTTTTGCAGACACAGAACGTCTATAACTTTGCTCAAACTCCATCAGCATAGAAAGCAGAAGTCATCATTTTCAAATTACCAATTACCCAGTACCTGTTCATCTACCTAAACACTACAGCCCGACTGAGCTTTGAAAAGTCAACCAGTCGCTTGATATCAGTTACACACATTTAAGCCAATTCTCATTATGTTCCTAGCCATTTACTAATTCACTCTAAGAGGAGAAGATCCCAACAAATCTAGTATCTTTTTAGCTTTCATGATCACCTTTGATTGAAGTATTAATTCTTTATCCTACTTCTCAGTGGAAACTACCTAAGCATTAACTTGCCAAAAATGCACCAAGCTGTTTAGCAATTATGTATTAGGTATGTTTGAGGAGATCAAGGTGCACTCACATGCCCTCTGCTATGGATATCTCTCTGATTAGCTTGTCATCTGCTCAGAAGAAGATGTAGGCTGATTCTCCCATACAGTCTAGCAGGCCAGCTGTTAGCTGCCTGTCAAGCCCTCAAGTGGACAAGTAGTCCAGGAGCAAAAATGTCACTCCTTTGATCTGGCAAGGAGCAGCTGCTGATTTATAGAGTAGGACTTTGTTCTTCCGTTCTATTTTACTTTCTTTCCTAAGGCAGAACCACAAAATCCAGGAGAAAAAAAAAAGTGCCGTTCCCAGCAACATCAACAAGCTCTGACAACTGCAACAGGGTTTTTCTTGGCCCTAACAAAGCTCTCAGGCATCTCCTTTGACGCTCACCTTCCCCCCCCCCCCGCCACACTCCCCCCCCCCCCCCCCCCCGCCATTTTGTGCAATGCGGTAGTTATTGTTTAATTCAGCTTCTGTAAATGGAATGGACTGTGGCCAGCAAGCCTGGGGCATAAACACACCTGTATGAAAGAAGCCTTATTGTAGCAACCATCTACAAGCAAGCTCACATGAACCACACGTTCCTGAGTTCAGAAAGAATGCTCCATTTTTTCCTGACAGCAAATTTTACCCTAAGTGAATTTCTATTTTTGGTGCCACCAACCTGCGATGACCACATTTGAACTGTTTCCTCTCCAATAGCACTGCACTCTTTAAATCAAAGAGAAAAAAGGATTAGATGTTTTTTAAATCTGTGAGCAAACATATCCATCAAAAATGTTTATCCGCTGTCAATAGTATCAATCATTAAGAGCTGAATTGAACATCCAGAAAGGCTTTAGCAAATGTAATATCAAAGATTCCATAAGTTGATTTCATTACCCCTGATTTATACTGACATGGGCTTTCTGAGTAACATATAAGGAAGAAAATCAACAAAATCTACATAAGCCATACGCATTGTCTTGCTAAGAATTTTGCATACACTGAATCCTATTCTCAACGGATAAATCTGTCAGGTCAGAGATGTCCTATCACATGAGTGGAACATGAAACAACATGGCCTTGAGATAAACTGTGAGAAGTCATCAGCCATATGGATGCATGTAGATGTATGTGTGTGTGCATATGCGTATATGGATATGTACATGTACGTGCACACACCTACATATGGCAATAAACTTTGCCAGAGACTAATACCTGGCTAGGTTTTCTGTGCTAGTGCTGAAGAAAGAAAGATACACACACACACACACACACACACACACACACACACATTGATATCTGTGTATATATATGTATATATCTGTATATCATATATCTGTATATATATGTATATATCTGTTTCATATATACATATATATATATATGAAAGTTATCGACTCTAGGATATTTAACCACATAGGTCACATAGGTCAAAGACAGGAATTTTGTGGGTGGTGGAAATGCTGACAACAAAGGAGAAAAAAACAGTTGGTAAAACTCCTTGTGTCTACTTGGGTCATGCCTGCTATGTTCTAGTGTTTGCTCTCTTCTCTACCTTTTTCACTTTCCAGGGAATAGAGATTTTTGTCAGCCTCATTTCTTGCTTTATGCTATGTTGCCCTTTGGTGAGTCAAAAGTTACTAAGCACCCACCTCCTCAATGTTCAGGGAATTGTACTAGTAGGATGCTTTCTCCGGGAGTGTGTGTGTATCCCAGTGAGAGACTGGGTTCTGGAGAGTGGACAATAGTGGGTAGGAAGGGAAAGCAAGGTGTAGGGGAGCAGGGATTACGTAAGGCCTATTTTCATCCTTTTTCCATCCTAAAAAAATTGGAATGAATAATTTTTAAGGTCCATAGTAATCTGTACACGTGCCATGTAAAAATCTTCCTCATTCTATACTTAACAAAACACAAGTTTAATGACACAATACAAGGTCATACATAAATATATAATTATGCGACTCTCTCTCTATTTAAAATTTTCAAAAGGCAGTACATGCCTTTAAAGAGTTTTACTCTTCACACCCACAGAAACCAACGGAAAATCACAATTTGATAATACCTAATAATTGCAAATCACAAATTTACCACACTCAGTAAATAGGTGTGAATAGGGTAGGGCCATTTGAAAAGTCATTTGAATTTGTGGAGGAAGAAAGTTGAATCAGATTAAAAGAGCATAGAATACTGGAGAGGCAGGAAATAAGGAAATGGCATGCTTACAAAGACACTAAGGCAGACTAGGCCCCATTTTGCGCAAGGGAATTGAATTCAGACTGGCTCCTGGTTTTAGAAAAGCTGACTAGAGTTAACAAACTGGTGGAAGTTCTCTGTCCCACCGCCCCCAATTTTATTGAGGTACAATTGACATATAACATTGTGTACATTTAAGATATAATGTGTTGGTTCGATAACCATATATATTGCAAAATGATAGGCACCATTAGCATTAGCTAACACCTCTGTCATGTCCTGCAGTTTCCATTTCTTTTTTGTGATGGAGAACACTTAAGATCTACTCTTCTAGCAACATTCAAGTACATTCTATAGTATGGCTAACTATAGTCACCATGCTGTTCAGTAGGTCCCCAGAACTTCCAACTGGAAGTCCGTACCCTTTGACCAACACCTCCCCATTTCTCCCCTCTAGTGAAAGTTCTTTTATTTTTTTTTAAATTTTTTTAATGTTTATTTATTTCTGAGACAGAGACAGAGCATGAGTGGGGGAGGGGCAGAGAGAGAGGGAGACGCAGAATCCAAAGCAGGCTCCAGGCTCTGAGCTGTCAGCACAGAGCCCGATGCGGGGCTCAAACTCACAAACTGTGAGATCAGGACCTGAGCTGAAGTCAGTCACTCAACTGACTGAGCCACCCAGGTGCCCCTCTAGTGAAAGTTCTTGAATGATAAATCGAATCCCTGAAGTTCTTGAGTAGTGGGATAACAACAAAAATATGGTGCCTGAGAAGCCATGCTGATGGACAAGGTAGAGGCTGAGAAGGTAGAAAGGTCTGATCCAAGCAGAGAGGGAGATAAAGTGAGCACAGATGAAGGTGATAGAAATGAAAAGCATGAAAAAAAAAAAAAAAAAAGAAATGAAAAGCACAAGGGACAGTTGGCTTGGCAAACTGGTGAATTCTGCTTAGATGGTGAAGCAGAAATACAAGTATGGAAGATGTTAAGAGCATAAACCTGAGAATCTGTCTTTAGCCTGTTACGGTATACTGTGGATGAAAACTGGAAATGTAGAAGAAATTCCTACTTGTGGTGGTGAGGAGAGGCAAGCTCAATTTTCCAAATGTTACCTTTGAGTGGATAGTGGGACTTTGAGGCTGAGGGGCTAGGCAGGCCACTCAAGACAAAGGACAAAAGAAGAGTAAAAGTTTAGAAAGAAATGACTCTATTCCAGAACCTTCTAATCTCTTCAAAACTCCAAAACTATATGAATACCCCAGAGCTGTGCAAACAAATGTAATAAATTGCCCGGCTGCCTCTAAAAATTCCTTCCTTCTCCTGTATCCTCTGATTTTACAAAGTCCAGTCTAGAAATGGCTGGCTAAGTCAACTGTCAGTAAAAAACTCTGTGGCCTGTGGCCATGGCCTTCTTTCTATTAGGCCTACTTTGCTTTTTCTTTTAATGCTGAGATAATCTGTGTGACTAGATGTAGATGGCAGTGGTGATAACAGGCCGGTCACTCTGTGTGCGCAAGCTGTATTCCATTCCATCCTTAACAAGGGTAAGTTTAGTGACAGAATTTACGAGAG
This sequence comes from Panthera pardus, assembly GCF_024362965.1. Taxonomy (NCBI): domain Eukaryota; kingdom Metazoa; phylum Chordata; class Mammalia; order Carnivora; family Felidae; genus Panthera; species Panthera pardus. The sequence goes on along the minus strand of NW_026526810.1, from coordinate 58,342,001 downwards.
TTTTAAAAATTGGATAGAGGAGAATACATACAGGAGACCATGTGTGTTTAAGCAACAGCATAAGACAATCAAGGGTAGGTTTTCTCTAGGTAGTGACAACTAATTTAGAAGAGAATTGATAGGACAAAGTGTTACATTTAAAAGGGACTCCATTAAGTGTGATGGCTTCCAAATTGTGTCCTCCTCTCAAACCATATTTTTCTTTTTAAATGGCCTTTTAAGGTGAAAAATACAGCACTTCACCCAAAATGGTGTGGAAACAAATGGTTCTCAAGGCTCTATTCTTCATCTCGGGCCAAACCACCCCAACACCAGCAATCTAAAGCCACTTGGCATTTTGGAGGGAAGGTGCTATGCATGTGAATGTCCCCGTGGCTCTTTCATTTGTCTGTGGGGCTCCTTTTTCTAAAGCAGCAGGGGAAACTTCAGAAGGCCAGCTTGGCATGCCAGAAGTGTTTGGATGGGCCAGGCCCTTATCCTTCTTTCAATTCTCCTGCTGGTTTAAAAGAAAGGATGTGGCAGAAGGCACATGCAGAAGGTGGCAACATTCTTAGGGCCCTTTATCAATACCACTGCTTTCTTTAAATTGTAGCTTGGTCTCTTGTTTCAGAGGCTGAGATTTTAGCACTTTTAAAGGGAACCAAAAGTGAGAAATCTCCTAGGTGTTAAGCTTTGGAGTGGCTTCAACCCAAAATATGATAAAATGAGATTAAAACACAGAAAGTCAAGTAATATTAAGAAAGATCCAACAAACAAAAATATCATAAATAGGCAGATATGTTTCAGTCTTTCTGTTTAAACCAAATGCTAGTTAACCAGTTCATATCGGCGTCCGGTACAGGTGCCAAAGGAATAAAAAAAAAAATCAAAGATCTAAAATATGTTTAAGTCATTTAAAAGAAACTCTGATTCTAACAGCTTTGTACTTAACAATAATCTCTGAAAATTATTAAAACACATCCCACTGTGTCAAGAAGCAAAAAAAAAATCTATGAACGGTATGACTTAAGATCCTCGTCTTTACGATAATCAAACATCAAAGACCAAATTCCAAATAAAGTTTCCCAACTGCTTTTCTTAATAGCAAGTTAAATATCTTTTCCTTTGACTTGACAGCCAGGTAGCATTCTCTATCTTCTGCCAGCGATGTTATATGCGGTCTTTCCAATGCGACGGTATTATTACCCACAAAATTTTTAGCATCATCCCGTAATCATAAAAGACATAAAATATATCTTTATAAACCACAAGAGACATAGCAAACCAGCAGTTATGCCACATCTGTTTCAGTCCTTAAATATTTTAGCTTTAGAGGGTTAGTTAGTGGATTTCTCCCCCATTTGCAGAGAAATAAAGACATCAACCTTTGATTCTGACATTCCACAGAAAGCTATAATCTCCAATAGACAAAGAAGCAAACACATTGTACTGCAATTTGAAAGAATTTTAGAGCATATTCATGTTTCACATCTATCAGAATCTCCTAAAGTGGTTTAATTTAACTATTAGAAATAAAAATGATGGCATTTGAATAATCTCCATTTTAACAGTAAAGATAAAGTGACATCATTATGTATCCAAAACTAATTTAATTTCGAAATTGGTTTAAGTGCCATAGATTCTTACTTTAGAGTCAGGTAATATACAAATAAACAAAAAGGCAATTAATAAATATAAAGTGGGGTGCCTGGCTAGCACAGTCAGAAGAACATGCGACTCTTGATCTTGGGGTGGTGAGTTGGAGCTCCATGTTAAGTATAGAGATTATTTAAATAAATAAGCTTTAGAAAAATAAGCATAAAGTTAATATTTCCAACTAACTAGGAACACACTATCCATTCTGTCTGGGCTGGCCTTTTTTCCCCCATGGTCATCTGGTCAACACAGCTTTCAAAATTCCCTTCAGAGAATATCTCTGTGAAGTAACTTTCCTGATTCCACAGTCTGGAATTCTACAGCACTTCCTCAGTCAGCCGCACCTAGCTAATATGCCCATCACAGCATTTATTCAATACCACCATCACAATTTACTTGTCTAGCTTCCCACCAGATAGCCTGAGAGAGAAGGAACATCTTAATTCTATATTATTGAGACACTATCAAGAATATAGTACATCCTCAATAAAATGTTTGAACAGATAACTGATTGAATGTATGAAAATAGGGTTCCTCCACCTTGAAAATGATGTAGAATTCAGAATATAAGAAAGAGCTTGTAGGGATTTTCTTGTCCTCACTTTGCAAATGGTGTAGCTGAATCACTGATGAAATTATTTTTCCTAGAATGGGGAAGAGATATGATGGGAGATAACTCTGGCTTCCTGGTTCTGGTCTGGTTATCTGTGCATTCAGAAACAACTAAAGATCTAGACTAGAGGCATTAGTTAAAAAAATTTTTTTTTAATGTTTATTTATTCTTGAGAGAAAGACAGAGACAGAGCGTAAGTGGGGGAGGGTCAGAGAGAGAGGGAGACACAGAATCCAAAGCAGGCTCCAGGCTCTGAGCTGTCAGCACAGAGCCTGACGTGGGGCTCGAACTCACAAACTGTGAGATCATGACCTGAGCTGAAGTCGGACGCTTAACTGACTGAGCCACCCAGGTGCCCCAAGAGGCATTAGTTTAAAGGTATGAATCCATCCAGGCATTAGAGATGCCAGTCAAATCTTCTGTGGAAGAGAAGGACTTGACTTGGCAGAAAATGAGCATCAGACTTTTCTAGGCTGGGGAACAGATGATATATTGGAACATGATAAGTCTGGTTGACTTGAGAAGAAAGAATAAGCTGAGAGTAACGGGAACTGAGGGCAATGGACTTTTGTGACACGTGCGCGTGTGTTGGGACAGAGGACTAGTGAGTAGGAAATGAAGGAGAAAGATTTGTGAGATTTAGAAAGGGAGGGAGAATAGAAAACTTTCTGAAAATATCTATTTTTTCATTATATTTTTCTAACGAAGTTTTTCCCAAATTGTGCTCTGAGGGTTACAGCGTCAATAGATGTTTCTCTAAAATGGGAGCAGTCCTGGCAAATAAGCGTAGGCAACGATACTGAGTGCGACGAAGTGAATGCAAAGAAAGTGTTGCTGCTCGGATGGTGCCACAGCCTTTCATACGCTTAAGTATAAACCCCGGAGAAGGAATGATGCTACCTATCAATTTCTAACTTTAGTCATTAAGATTTTAGGGGCACAAACATTCCAAGGTTTTGAAAAATTGAAGCAAGATTCTGGTTTTTACATGAAATTGTATTTTTAAACGATTCATCGACAATTGATCAAACAGTTCATCAAATATCCTATTAAAGGATTTCCATGGTCCTATTTTCCCACATCAGATTCTAGAGATGGAGAACCATTTGTAGGGTTCTTCTTCTATATCTTAACTGTTCACAATCCCACTTCCAAAATTATAAAATCTGACTACTCCATAGAACTTTGAGCCCCAAAATGTTGACAATGGGGTTTAGAGATGGGGCTGGAAAACGTTCTCTAGACCTTTTCTATCTCCTTAGACGATAATTTTAGGCTGAAATGTTTTCTATAACCCTCCCTGCTTCCTATTTTCCTCATTCGATGACATGAAAACAATTATTGTTTAGCATTTGGCTATATATGCCTAAAATCTCTGCTTCAGAATGATTCTTAGAAACTGAAGACTAATCTCAAACGTAAGATAGTTTTCTTTTCCGCAACACTGTCTGCATGTTCCATTCATCAGAAGTGTGACTGGACTGTGGCCATCTGATGTCAACAGCAAGTGTTGGAGATTTACATATATGAAGGGTGGGAGATGGGGAGGAGAGAAACAGACAAGGTGGTTGGGGCAGGATGTTAAGGGGGAAGAAGAAATGCGAAGGAGAAGGTGACAGGAAAAAAGGAAGTGCTGCTTTGGATAAAAGTACATCGACAGACATCAAATGCTCCTCCCTCCCCTGCCCCCACCAATTCCACGTTCTTGTTTACAGAGCGTACAAGTACAAAATCAGCTTTTACTTATAACTGTGTTAAACACCACCTGCCTGCCCTCTGAACCTTGCTGTCCCGGGATGAGGTCAGCCCGGCGGAGGGCTCCAGTTCTATAAGCAATCCTGTCATTCAGGCTAACAGCAGTGATTCACTCACAGGAGGCAAAAATGACTCAATTGTTGGGCTTTATTGACTCCAGGGAGCACAGCTACTCTATCATTACCATGGAGTGCAAACACCCTGAGCTCTGTTTTGGTCCACTTAAAATTACTATTTGCTGTGAAGGATTGGCAAAGCAATTCTTAAAATGATGGGGGTGGGAGTCAGGCAAGCGCCATTATGGGCTTTTCCTTCCGTTTAAGCAGAAGTAAGCAGTAGAGGACTTGTTCGGAGCCTGACCTACTTATTTAACCTTTTGTTCACTTCGCTGTATTAACATATATTAACTGGCTATATAAGCCCTAGGGGGGATAACAACCTCATGACCAAATTATGCTTCCATTTTCATGGGTAACCTCTCCTTGGGTGGAAATTAAACCCCAATATAAATACATTTTAGGTCCATACAGAATTGAGGAGGGATGCCAAAAAACAAACGCTGAACAACAGTCCCACAAAGACCACAGCAACCATGGCGTGGTCGGGAAAATTACACACTAGAGGAACTATTTGAAAAACCAAATAAATTTAATTAAATAAGTTACAGAATTATTTTCCCCGTCTCTTATCTACTCCCCTTGGTTAATATCCACGACATACTGATGTTGCATAATTGCGCTTATGGAATGCTGCAGCTCAGAGCCATAATGAGCTGCCTTTGCACAAAGGCAGCGAAAGTGGTTTCCCTACAGAGTTATCTTCTCAATTATTTATACTTGCAACACTTTCACATAATGGCAGTTTTAAAATCAAACAAACAAAGCAAACTGTACAATAAAGGAAGGAGACAAGAAGGTGCAGGGACCTTTTCCTTTCTTTTTTTTGAACACCAGAAGGGACAGGCAAGCCACATAAAGTCAACTGAATTTGGTTCCTCGAAGAGTCTCAGGGGCCTTGCGACCAGACAGCATCAAAGCATCTGAGATTGCCACCTTGGTGAGGGATTAGACCAGCTCTACATACCTGCCTTGCTTTTAATCTGTCATATCCAAATATATAAAGGAATGCAAACTTTATTTTTTTTTTCTTTTATAAGTTTGTCTTTGAAAACTCTTAACAGTTAGACTTGACCCCCAATTCTACTCCTGGGGGGAAAAAAGGTGCCAAGTGTCAAAATGATGTCCGTGTAAACAGAAAATGGCCCCCAGGCTGGCAGGGGTGGGTGGGGGGCTTGCCAGTTTTTATGATGTTTGTTTCCACTGTCCACACCTCAAAAACTCATACATAGAAGCGGAAAAGCTATTTTGCAGTTATATTACATAGGGATATAGAAAATAAGGGGTATATTTAAATATTAAGGCAAAATTTAATGTTATTTCTAACACTGAATTTTGGAATCTCTTTGAAATGACCTGTTTACATTAAGCTCTGACTTACTTTGTTCTCAGCATCTAGTTCAATAGACTGGTCAGAGTAGGTGCTCAATAAAAATGTTAGCTAGGTTATTTTTCCAAGCTAATCCATAGATGTGGCCGAGGAGCTTATATTTTAAGAAATTAAAAGTGAACTTTTGACCAGGCACATATTTTGGATCTGCATAAAATCTATATTTCGTTTAAGACTCTCCATTAAACAAGCATAGGTTCCAGCCTTCAGGAGGTATTTAGCATCTTGAAGAGTTATTCCTCATCAGATAATGGCCACTCATATATCTGTGACCGAAGATATTCATTAACAGCACCAGTGAAACACAGCTTTAATATCACCTATTAGCCATTTCCAAATAACAAAATGTAAGGCAACTATTTCCTTAAAGTCCTGCAGGAAAAGATTATAAAGATGATGCAAAAGCATAATAATTTTAAAAACCTCAGAATTTGTCTCTTGCAATATGCCTACATGCACATACACTGAGTTTATACACACAGACTCATTTTTCATAAATGTACCTTGTGACTTTAAATGTCTCCTGACTTGACACTTGACCTTAAGGAGATTTTTTTTCTTTTCAAGCACAGTGAAAGATCAGAAGGAAGTACACACACACACACACACACACACACACACCATACTGAAAGGAAATCAGACCATGATCCATTACCCAACTGAGGACAGGCTATGGATGGGGTTGTCAAAGGGAAGCAGTTGGGACTGAGTTGGAATCCACCACATTCTTTTGCTTCGCCCCAGGAATCAAATGAACTGGATACTGCATTGTGGCCATGGGCTGCTTCTTAACACTCTTCTTAGCCATGGAGAGCTAGGGTTGAGCTATATTTTGTTGGCAACTCCTTTCTTCTAGCTACTCTCACCTGCAAGGTCAATGCACTTGGTGTAGTGGCAGGAGCTGAGGGATTGTAACCCAATTCTACTTACCAATCTAAAACTATACCTCACTAAAAAAATAATAATAATAAATAAAACTACATCCACTACTTGGCGTCCCAACAGCACTAGCCACCTTTAATACTGAAAACGATCTTTCCAAATGTGTGCATGTGTGATAAAGGGTGATACAAGGAAAATGCAGATGATGATAAGAAAACTCTCATGCCAGATTAAAAACACATCCTTGCTATAGGCAAATATAAGCCTGAGTGAACTGCAAATCTATCTTATGACATGCATAACGTATCTTTCAAAGACACTGATGCAATGACTGGTATGTAATTAATCCTTATGTGAGAGATTAGTAAAATGTTGAGGTCTAGAAGAGAATTGGGTAGTTTTTGTACTTTGGAATACCCGCAAGTTCTGGAGGGAAAACTCAAGATTCTGTGAATGGGCTTCAGTTCATTTGAAAAGCGCTCCTCTGGCAGTCAAAACTGATTTAAATGTCAGTAGATTATGGGTGGAAGTGAGTTGGTTTGGAGAGTAAAACCAAAAGCTGGCTGGGGTTGAGAGGGTGGGACTCTCATTCCTGTGAGGCTCCCACTGATGCGAACAGAAATTGCTATCAGTGGCTTGAGGGCAGTAATATTATAAGGCCCTCAATTCCCAAATGTGACAGATTCATAAGAAACCTTAACCTCTATTTTTTGCAGCTTTCCTCAACCACAGCAACAGACTCTCTCTTAGCAGACCAGCCAATTAACCAAGCATTAAAAAAACCCACAAATCTATATCAGTAGCTTCACAAGACAAAAAAAAAAAAAAAAAAAAAAGAAAGAAAGAAAGAAAAAAAGATGTGTGAAGTAAACACTTAATCATTGTAAGCTATCTGATCCAGGATATTCAAGGGCCAAACAGGCTATGGTTGAAAAAATTAATTACAAAAAATCAGAAGAAATGACATTTTTCTCTCTCTTCCTCTAAGCATCCCATATAGTTGCTTTTACATTTTAGTTCAAAGACCTGTCCTTCAGTTTACCCTTGACTAGTGGCAAATCTGATAAGGGTTGGCACAAATACGTTGAGCCTGGTTTACAATTTGTTTTGCAACTTCCCTTCCCAGATAAACATAATCCAAGTACAACTTCAAAAAAAAAAAAAAGTTGTGTTTACTTGTCCTGTGCTTACAGATTTTTTTCTTCTAAATGTTCCCTCAGGATGCTGGCTTGCAACCTAGAAAAGGCTTGGATTTCAGCTTCAGTCTCCAAGGTATTCTACTGTTCAGCTGGGCCGTGTGCTAGGAGGGAAGCTCTCTACCTTGCTGATTTAATTAACAGGATTCTTTTCATTATTATGGGGATTTAGTTTCTTCTTGCCTTTCAGTGTTTGGGAAACAGTGATTTATGTTTTATATTTTGAAGGAAAATTTATTGTTGTTTGACAGCTGGGGCTCGGTAAATTCCCAGCATCTAAGGGACCCCAGGGAGGCATCACAGTGGCCCTGCCCTGCCCACCTGAATGCTGTCATGGGGGCCCCCCCTCCAGAAGTGAGAAGAGCCATCGGCTGTTCAGCGCCCATCCCGCTCCTCCTCCTTCTGATAATTATACCAGCAGGGGTTGGCCCATTCCCATTTATGGGATTATTAGTATTAGTAGGTTGATCAGTAACTGTGAATCACTGATTCACTGAAGTGAAGCAAACAGTCCATGAATCTTTGGATTGGATTTAATCTCTTAACTAAATGGAACTCATTGAATTAAGTGGTAGACTGTGCTATGCTTATTATGATGACCATGGCTAGTCCCAAAATCAGGACAAATGTTTTAAGTCTGAGTATGCCTATGGGGGCAATGCAAATACATCTCCAGTTAGTGCTGTCAAAAATCTGGCATAGATGGTCATCACTACTCTATTGGATTACTACTCTTCTAGGCCACCTAGTCCATCAAATTCTGACTTGGAAAAAGAGTAAAACAGTGAAAACTCTAGAAGACTCAGAGCTAATTCATATTTTAGGTGAAAAACTTCAGGTGCCAGTTAATGCCCATAATTTGACTATAACCCACATCTCCTTTTCTAAGAAGACTTCACAATTCACCTTCACTCAATTCTAATGCACATTTATTGAGCCAGGCACTCAGTAGTGCATGCATGTATCCCCCTTTTTTTTCTTTTAAATGTTTTATCTATTTTTAACAGAGAGAGAGAGAGCCTGAGTAGGGAAGGGGCAGAGGGGGTGGGGAGACAGAAGATCTGAAGTGGGCTCTGCACTGAGAGCAATGAACCTAATGTGGGGCTCGAACTCACAAACTGTTAGATCATGACCTGAGCCCAAGTTGGATGCTCAACCTACTGAGCCACCCAGGTGCCATCATGCATGTATCCTCTTATTTAATTGTCTCAAAAACCTTATGAAGTAATAGTATCAACATTCCTATCTTATTGTTGGGGAAACTTAGATTTAACATACTTTGATAATATGCCTAAGGTCACAATGTTAGTAAGTGGCCAGGGTGAAACTGAGATCCAGGTCTTTCCGACTTACTGTGTTCTACATGAATATATTAGGTTGCCTTTCCAGCATGTATATACTGACAGTGAAAAAAAGGAGTTCGAGGCTGAACAGTGTTCCCCCAAATTTATATGTTGAATTGCCAATCCCCAGTACTTCAAAACGTAACCACATTTGGAGATAGTCTTTAAAGGAGTTAAAATGAAGCCATTGTGTCTGTGTGTGTGTGGGGGGGGATCCCTAGTCCAATATGATTGGGATCCTTCTAAGAAAGGAAGAGGCACCAGGGAGGCAGGCACACAGAGGAATAACCATGTGAGGACATGCAGAGAAGGGCAGCCATGAGTAAGCCTAGGAGGTAGACCTCTGAAGAAACCAAACATGCCAACATCTTGGTTTTGGACTACCAGGCCCCAAAACCGTGGAAATGAATTTCTGTTGCTTAAGTCGCCCAATATGTGGTATTTTGTTATGGCGGCCCCAGCGAACTCACATAGGAGGTGTCCTGGAAATGGGTTGGAAGAAAAGCAGAAACCAAACCTTTTATTTGGAAAGATGGTCACTTCTTCTCCATAATCACTGGACGCACCCTACTGTTGGTGGTGTTGGCTCCTGTCAACCTTGCATACACACCATGACTAGCCCTTATTTTCCATTAAAAAGCAAGTGGAAGTTGTAGAATGGCAAATGGGATGGCTCAGGCAATGGCGACAGTGATGAGAAGAAAGCCATTTTATGTGTGAGAAAGGCAGTGCTACTCAGTCAGAGAAGGGAAAAGGTAGAAGGCTGGTGAAATGGGTGGAAAGAGTTTTGGACTTACCGGGAGGAACTGTCTGTGACACACACACACACACACACACACACACACACACACACACACACAGAATTTGGGGCTAGGAAATGAGGAATAGCCAGGGTCATTCTTACTGTCTTCTCTGGAGGGGCCTGCAGCTGAAACATCTCCTGGAAACCAGGGAGCATCTTGATAACAATCTGATCACAAGCTTGCTTAGTACTAACAGACTCTTTTTCTGATATCTTCCACTCAGGCAGGAAAAAGAGAGCCAGGTTTTAGACCCGACACACTAAAATGGAACCTTGGAAATTACTTGATTTCTAGACCAGGACTTTTCACTCACCTAAATTAATAAACTAATAGGTTCTAAGGAATAATAAAGGAAAAATATAGAATGTGCATTTAATTTTATAGTGGTTAGCATTTTCAAAAATCTTTAAAATCTAGGGAAATGAGTATGGGAACATGGCCCAACTGGTGAAGACAAAACAAAGTAAGTTACCACTCTGAAACTGATCCCACAGGTCCAAGATAATTTTCTCATTTATCAGTTCTGCAGGGTTATTCGAGACTTGTACTTTAGAAATTTGAATTCCCTTTGTTTATTCAGCCTGTCTGTCTGGATCCCCAAACTCAGGGCCTAACTCCATCCTAAAACTTCAGGCTTCTCAAATTTTCCTGCAAAGAAAATCCTCAATAGATCTTTATCTTTGACCACATTCTAAGGAAACATCTGGGCAAAATGTCGGCCACCAACTCATCACCATATGGAATATAAATTTTAAAAAGTTTTGGGTCAGTAAGAGAGCAAGAGAACACTTGAAGAGAACCATCACAATGGTGAGAAGTTCATGCCATACACATAATTGGGATTTCTTTACACACAGGGCCAAGGTTCAGAACAGAAGCATCTCCTTGCTTGTCTCATCTCTATGCCACCTGTAATGAATCCCGTTCCCATTATGTATATAGTATAGTCTCCCTTCAAACAGTCAGCTGGATCTCCTAGTTTAACTCCTTCCTTTTAGTAGTACTCTTTGATTATTTGTAGAAATTCTAGAAGATACAATTGTTAATCCCCTTGAACAAATATTTACTCAGTGTCTGCTCCCTGTTGGCATTGTACTGAAGGCCTTATGAGGAGGCACACAAAAGAGGAACTTGTAGCAGAGGCCACATTTGGCAAGTGAAAAAGGTACTCGATATGAGATTAATTTCGTGCCCTATGGATCTCCTAGTTTAACTGAAGAAATAAGACACATACCTATCCACCAATCTGTTAGGTTTTATGTCATGATAGAAACAGTACAACTTAATGGAAACACTGTGGGCTTTAGAAACTTGGGTTTAAACCCTAGCTATATCACTTTCTGTGTGGTTTTGGATAAGTTCTTTAACCTTTCTGTGTCTTGTTATCCTCAAGTATAAAATGAGAATAAATTGTATGACCTACTTCAAAAAGAGTTGCCCTGAGGATGAAACGTGAAGGCCAGTTTGTATTGGAAAGGCATCAGAACATCATCTGAGAATTAAAAGGAAAAATGTTCAAATCATTCTAAAATAAATTCCCAATGTTTATAATCCTCCAAACACTGCAAAGCATACACAGATGAAGAAGATTCAGTCTTGCTCTCAGAAAGCTTGACATTTAGCAGTGAAGAGATGACCATGCTACAGGATGAAAGAGTCTCAGTGGCAGGACAGTGGGTCATGGGTGTGTGGAGAGGACGGACACAATGTGGGTGAGACAGGGAAGAGGACAGGAGGCTTTGGGCTCCTCCTTGAAGGATTCTGACAAGTGGAGATGGGAAGGATAGAAGGGGGCAGAACATACCAGGTAGAGGTAACTATTAAGCAAGTCACAGAGAGAGCAAATACTTCTACCTCATATGCTCAGTATCAAAGGTATTAGACTCAAGTTGGAGACAAATTTAAATCTTAACTCTCTGACCTGATTCAATATTTCTCATTTGTAGAATGGAGATAACACACACTTCATAAATTTATTGTAAAGATTCAGTATAACCACATAGTTGACACATTTAAAATACAATCAACTTTTAATTTATTTTTTAAAAAGTTCATTTTCTTAGTAGTCTCTACCACCAACATGGGGCTCCAACTCACAACCCCAGGATCAAGAATCACATACCTCTTCTAACTGAGCCAGCCCCACTATTTTTAAATCTTAGAAAGAATAATTAGAAAAACTTCCAATGTTACCAAAAGAAGTCTAAATATCTTCTAGGTTATGTGTACAGTAGCCCAATCATACTACTTATTTCTATTATCACTTAAACACTGGAGGATGAGAGTCAAAGTTTGTGTTATTAAATTGCACGTAGTTATTACTTTATGTAGAATCAACCACCATTAGAATGTCAGTGGAACAAAGTAAATGATAGGGGAGATAACTTGAATTTTCAACTATTTTGTTAGGTCTTAACTTTCAGGGCATTTTATTTGTCTCCCCACACTGGCATGGATAAGCATAAATGTAATAGGTGGACCTTTGTTCAGAGTTCACAAATTATTCTTTTAAATATTTAGGTATATAAGAAAAACATGCTTATTCTATTCATGGTTCCTTGAAGTCAAGGACAATGGAAGCCAAAATATCTAGTGTTTGGAGCATGGGTATTAATGCTGAAATAAAAAGAAGTGGGAGCTGAAGATTAGAGTTCCAGACACTCAGTAATCCATACCTTTCTTCTACCTCCACCTCTCTTAATTCTCAAAAGTCTTAGAAGGCGAGGGTGAAAATGGTTTAGAACCTGTATGGCTGACTACTAAAAGTAAATCAGCTGAAGCTCCATTAACGGGAGCACGTGTGAGATGGTGGTTCTAAATAGGGAGCAGAAATGTGGTAAAAAGACCTCCATGCTGACTTTTGGCAGATGAGGCTCTCTTACTCATCATTCTCACCAAGTGAAGAAAGTAGAAATACCATTCTGACCTAGTATTTATAAGGGATACATTCTCAGAAACTCCTGTGTTCTGATGGTAAAATAATACAGAAATTACATGGCAATCAAGTCCTTCATTTAAAAAAAAAAAAAAAAAAAAGGAAGTTCTGCAGAAGTCACGTGGAATCATACTGTTCTACATCTTTTACCTACAATGGAACTGACCAATCCAACACACACAGGTGGAGGTTTGGAATTAACCTACCCTCAGGGCTGGAGTGTAGCATAGGATCCTGTCTTCTACTGGTAAAAGCATGCTTCAAAGAAAAGTCAGGGGGAAAAAAACAAAAACAAAAACAAAAAACCCTCTGGTTCAGTTTCAACTCTGAAAAACCAAATAAATCTAGCAAATTTTCTATTCATTAATCAAAAATGGTCTATGAAGTTCTCCAGGATGCAGCCCTTGTAGAATGAATTTTTAATGCTACATTTGCCCTAGTGACAGGTATCACCAAGGAAAGATATCCTGCAATGCCTGTGAAATATGGAGGATTGACGCAAAGTACTCTATGTAGCTCCATGGAGTGTCTCGATCACAGGGCCAAAAGAAGGAGCATGGAAAATAAAGAGAGAAAGGATCAGTTCCGATAGAACATGAAGTGTAAACATACGTTCCGCTCAAGAGATAGTCACTTGGCTTGTTTTAGAAGTCATTAACTATACCCCAGATTCAGTCTTCCTAATAATGTATGCTGTTTTATGTGGTTTGAATCATTTCAAGGAATTGATCTTCATATCATTTTCAAAGGAAAAAAACAAGGCTCTTAGTCTCTTCCTTTAACTTATGGAGTTCAAAGTTGCTTGCCACTGTCTTTGTCTTTCCACTCTTGACCCGCAGTGGGAAAGAATTTGCTTCACCCAAAGCGTGCCCCTGCCTTTTAGGTTGTTCCCATAGTTCCTATTTCAGCACCACTTAGCAATAACTCCATACCTAAAACAGTGTGAAGACTGATATATCAGTGACCTCCTAGCATGGCTGAAAACAATGAAATTTGAGTGTTCCTGCCAAGCAGAATACATTCAGATAGTCAGCACTAAAACAGTAAGAAACAAAGACTCAACTACTGATCAGAAAGCGGAGGGAAAAGCAGCTATAGAGAGAAACCAAAGAAAGCAAAATGGGAATTAAAACTTGATTTAGTTTGTCCTTAAGAGTGAGGGCTTAGTTGTGGGAAATCTCACCCTCAAAGGTCAGGAATGGAGAGATACTCTCAGAATATCCAAAGAGGCCCATGGTCACTGATGTGGACTAATATGGAAATGAATCTGCTTAAATAATGTTTTGGCTGAGGAATATCATTTTCTTTGGGCAAAGCTGCCTCCATTATCTTAAAGAATTAAGCTGAGCTCTTCCCACAGGAAAATGAAGCATATGGAAACAAATCTGAAGTAGTAGAAGGAAGACCCTTGGGTGCAGAGCAGATACCGAAGGTCTGGCCCTGGTCTGACACTCAGGAGTTCTGCAACAGTGAACAAGCCACCAAACCTTGAAGAGCCTGCATTTCCTCACTTACAGAGGGAATAATAACTTAAACCTCATTTACCTCACAGGGCTGACGTGAGAATCAAATGAGACAGCATATACAAAAGTGACCTGAAAACTGTAAAGGGCTCTAAAATGTCAGGCAGTGTGGTAAAGGGGTATTTCACCAAAGAAAGCCTTTTTTTTTTTTTTTTTTTTACCTTATTGTGCATTGTAACCCCTGTTATCCCTTTTTATTCTTTTGAATGTCTAGTTTTACTGGAGTATAAAGGGCAGAAACAGTGGCACCTGGTTGGCTCAGTCGGTTAAGCGTCTGACTTCGGCTCAGGTCATGATCTCAAAGTTCCTGAGTTCAAGCCCCGCATCAGCCTCTGTTCTTTGTTCAGAGACTGGAGCCTGTTTCGGATTCTTTGTCTCCCTCTCTCTCTCTGCCCCTCCCCTGCTCACGCTCTATCTGTCTCTCTCTCTCACACAAATAAGTAAACATTAAAAAAAATTAAAAACATAAATGAAAGGGCAGAAACAAACACTATAAACCTAAAGGAAGTATAGTTTAATTTTGTTTTCTCTCATTATTAATCTGTATAAAATTGTGTAAGTCTCTTTGGGAAACTCAATTTTTCTCATCTTTGTAATGGATATAAGTTTCTAGGTAATGTTGCCTATTATTTAGAAGAAAATCTCCTGAAATATAAGCCTTCCTTTATGAAATCTGAAATTATTAAAGTCCTCTAGAAAGGAACAACAAAAAATCTTACTCCCAAACAGTATTTATTCTTAGGAGTTGTAAGTCTCCTTACCAATAATACGTCAGAATTCCATCTGCAGCAATAGATGGAAAAGAAACCACATATACAATACAGAACGCATCCAGTTGCTGGAGGGTACGAAAGGTACTCGTGATGTCACCTGAATTAAGGCCAATATACAATAAACCAGGTATGAAGTAAAGAAAAGTATAGCAGCTTGCCAACAAGCTTCACGTTTTCAGATTCTGGCCCACTTTTCCTTATTCTTTCGGATGGTATCATCCTGTTATTATGTTCTTTAGCCATATCTGATCATTCCGATAGGAAGACATGACTCAGTTCATGTGTAGATTTTATACCAGGCTCCCAGCTAGCTGGTTTATGGCCACCACATTTCCTTCAGGAAAAGTCAAGCTTCTCTGCTCCTCATGATCCAAGCTGTGTGGTATCCTCCAAAAGCATTAACTCAGAACTGCATTAACCCCTCTTAAAATGCATTAATACAGTACCTAATCCTCCCATAAATTGGTAGACCACCACTTGTGGAGATGTCCGAGAAGCATCTTGATATCAACCATGTGCTCTGGAGAGTGAGTGAGAAAGACAGAGAACATGAAGAGCAGGGAGAAGAAAACACACACGAAACTGGGACCCAAAGTCTTCCTTCACTGAGTCCCGTGAGCTTCCTCCGGCCTAAGAAAAATCCTATCCCAAATGCCCTGCCGTAAATGCTGCCAGCACTAGTTTTGTTCACCTTGACACACTCAAAAGGGAAATACAAAATAGTCAGTTTAAATAGCAAAATAGCAAGCCATGCCGTGTAACCGTGCTCTGTACAGGTTTGGCTGAAACATCTGTGGGAAAAGGGGCTGCAGAGAATTCAACCGGACATAAGTAATGCAAAAACCTTTCTATTCTCTTCAATTACTCAAAAATGGGAAAGGAGCATCATTTTCAAAAGAACAAATGCAACACAAGACATGCCCTTTAAATCCTTTTTAAGGTTCTGTGACCTGTGAAACTATCTGCAATATCAGCAGGAGAAAGCCCTTTCCAGAACAAATGCCCATGTTTTATGTGTACTGTATTTGCTAATCATTACTTCATAAGCAAGAGTAGATATACAGTGGGGCTATAAATAATGGCGGGAATGTAAAAGTGAATTGATCTGTCTGGCTATCTAGTAATACTCCTGGCACAAGACCAGTCTTGAATGACTGCCAACTACCACGGAGCCAGCCAGTGATTTGTCTGGGGGTCCTGCCCTGTCAGGCAGAAAACAGTCTTAAAGCTGAACTCCCACCACTGTGCACACTGCCTACACCACAGCCGTGCGCACTTCCTGCAAAGTCCCCTCTTACCGAATCGGTCCAAAAATCACTCTAAACGAAGGAAGAAAGGACTGGCAGAAAGAATAGCAAAGAAAACAACAGAACCAAACCAAATTTAAAAATTAATAAACACCTTCATAATCCAAGCTGGGGTTAGGAGAGAAAAGTATGAAAATACACATCTCTAGCCAACCCAAACTATAAAGGGGGTCGGGGGTAGGGTCCCAGTGGTTACTTCAGTTAACTACACATCCTTGCCAGAAACGTTAATCCATCCGGCGTACCAAATGTGACCATGACCAGCCACGGGCCTGGGGATGTGGAGCTGCTGGGACGTTCCTATGGAAGAGGCACTTCTGTAGGTGCCAGGCATTTCAGGAAGGAACCCAACATTGGATCAGCTCACACTCAAGAGGGTGAGCTTCGCTGACAAAGAAGTAGGGTGGCTCAGGAGTCAGTCTGACAACCAGAGTATTTTAAAAATCCCCTTTGTAAATGGAGATCCAGTTATGGATTGATCACCTCCCTCAGCTCCCTCCCAGAGTCCTGCCTTCACCTCACTCTCTTTCTGAAGAGGGTGAGTCTGCTCTCAGGACTGGTAGCTGAAACCACTTTTCCCTGTGTGGACACAGCAAGACAGCTCCAGCACTCACCCTGGGATGCCTTGCAGGGACACAGTAATGTGCCTGTCTGGCACTGTTTCTTGTGTCCCTTAAGGCTGTCTCCCAAGTTCTTTGTAAAGACTAGTCTGGCTACCAAAAAAAAAAAAAAAAAAAAAGGAGGAAAGAAAATAAAAAGAAGTGAAAAGAAAGACAGGAAAATAAAGATTAAAGACAAAATGAAAAACAAGCAAAAAAGGAGGAAAAAAAGAGAAAATCTCCACAGATGATGAGCTCAATTCCAGCCTCTGCTAGGTGCACTTGATTCATGGGCTTCAGGCGGATCAGGCTGTGCCTGAGTGTTTATTATACATGTGCAATATCCTTAGAAATAGATAAAGTAACAGAGAAGGCTTTCATGGAGATAGAGGGGTGCACCGTGTGAATCGAGAGTTGCTAATTATTTAAGGATTGGCAAGTTTGAATTTTCTCAAAGTGATGCATGTTTATGGCTCAGAGACCACAGAAGGGTGAGGCAGCTGCTTTGTTTGGATATTTTTTCATTTTTTATTGAATTTCATAAATACCAACCAAATTCAAACAAAACTGATTTAGATTTCACCTCATCACTTAAAATATATTTTGTCGAGTACAGTCTGTGCAGTAATCCTCTGCTATACTTTAATTTGGTTTTAATTTTATAGGCCCTGTTTTAACTGCAAATTTCCAGACCTTTATTTCTCTCACAGCTCTTAGCAAAATGGTAGCTCATAAACACAAGCTCTGCTGTATAGACTTTGCATTTCATCCCAAAGTATTTCCTTTTTTATAGCCGTGGTCTTTCCATCTTAGTGCTGTGAGCTTGGGTCACAAATCTCTCTGCTATTCCAGTGTGTGACATCTTCGCTCGTTTGCCGCTGCTCATTAACAAACAATACTGCTGTGAAATTGGTTTAATGACAAAGTAATAAAATTGCTATTCTGCTCACAGATTGCCTGAGGCACTTTGAGCTCCTACAAGGCTTACTGTGGGTGCCAAGATACATTAAGCTGCTTATTCGTAAAAACTGCATCATCCGTTTTTTTCACAGGTTTTTTTCTCTTTCCTATCCAGCCCTGCTTCTTTTTATCTTCAAATAAAAAGATATATTTGCTTATGTTCTTCCAGGCTGTCAAATTTTTACTTGCATGCATATTTCTGGAAAATGAAAGTATATTTCATTTCATTTTTTTTTCCTTGAAAGGTCACTCTGTCCCCCGCTGCAAGGTTGTCCCTGGACGGAACATCCACCGCATACAACATTAAAGCATTTCCCACATTACGTAAGTGGGAGCCAGGGTCGTTTGAACCTATTTTGGGACAGCAAGGGAATGAAACTATTTATGGAATGGTTTTACCTTTGCAAAAAGCAAGGTTTGGAGAATCTTTACAATTTCTTGTCTCATATTAAAACTGAAAATTTTACACGAAAACAACCCACACAACTCTGGTAGTGACTACTCACATTAATATTTTATGAATAATAAAATATGTCTGCATTAAAGCAAAAATCTTCAGCAGGCACCTGTTTTCCATAATGAATTACATGTTCTGAGAAAGTAGCCTTTTTCCATTTGTCTAATGCCCATCCAGACCTG
Organism: Panthera pardus; assembly: GCF_024362965.1. Taxonomy (NCBI): domain Eukaryota; kingdom Metazoa; phylum Chordata; class Mammalia; order Carnivora; family Felidae; genus Panthera; species Panthera pardus. The sequence continues at coordinate 58,323,532 of NW_026526810.1, read as the reverse complement.
AAGATTTACTGCTGCAAGACAATGGGGAAATAACCCAATTGCGGTTTGACAGGTGGGCAGGTCTTGATAATTATGGCCAGACATCTTAACACTGTGCAACTGATGTAAATAAACATCCAAAGCACAGATCAATATTGCTTCCCTACTTTTGCATTTTGAACAACACATGCTAGCAATTTACATCCTTTCTCTCTTTCTGGCTGATTGGAAAGGCTGCATTCATTTAAACACATTGCATGCATACACACACTCCACATATTTCATTTAAAAGTATTCAATACACCCAACAGCCAGGACTGTACTTTATAATCACATTACAGTCACCTGCTGGTGTATTTCTATTAATTACATAAACTGATATCACAAGAGCTCCAAAAACCATCTGAATTGGCCATTTGAATACCTACAGTACCTGGATGACGAAAAAAAAAAAAAAGAAAGAAAACACAGGGCATGTTGGCCAAGAGATGAACTGTCAAGAATTTGGGTGTATTTTCCTCCTGTCTAGGTGCTTGGCATTCTTTACAATTTCATGAACTGTAGGTGTTTTCTCTTCTACATGCATCTGACCTCATAAATCTCAGGAACTGAGATTTTATTACAGAAGCCAAAAGATTTGCAAGGCTTGTCACTCCTGCCGAGAGGCTGACCCCCGCCCACCATCCCCCCCCCCCCCCCCCCCCCCGAAGATAAGAGAGGGCCTGATGCTGTTTAAGGGAGTCCTGCTGGAGAAGTAGATAAACCAGGGACACAGATAGAAGCAGCATGAGGGAATAAGGGGAACTGTTTCAACAGAGCGGCTCAGAAGGAGCCAGGAGAGAACCTGGAGAGAAGGCAAGAATGGGAAGACAGAAAAGAAGGAATTTGAAGGCTCTGGTTGGAAAGTAAGGTGAAAGAAAAAAAAAACTATATGCAAAAAGATGATCATAAAATATTATCTATATGCTGTTTATTCTAGTCTTCAGACCTTATTCATCTTGGAAAGGACATGTCATCTACCATTTCAAGAGCCCAGTATGAGTGTATTAGATGGGTTGTTCCTCCCACAGCGTCTTGATGTTAACATCCCCTTTTTTTCCTTTTTTATATCCTTAAGAAACAGAGTGAGAGCAATAAAGACACATGTCCGATGTATTTTAATATGAGAAACAATGGGTTATAGAGGAAGTGACCAAGAGACTCTCTCAGGGGTGGGATGCTAACTTAAATGTCTGACAATACCTGTTCTCTTCTTCACGTGTGTTAGTATGCCTGTGAGAAGTCATTTTCTCCATATTTAGAAGCCAGCAACAAATCCTGTCAGCTGTTTGTATCGTAGTGGTATACGTTATAAAACTCAGGTATTCAATTGGAAATTTTGATAAATACCACAAACAAAGGCTTAGAGAATTTTTTTTTTAAACCTGCTACTGAAAAAAAAATCTTTAGAGTTGGCCTGGATTTCTGGGTTTTCATGACCATTTTGCCATGACACCAACCACCCTCAGGTATCAGATTCGGAAGCCACTAAGTACTCAAACACCAGAGACCTTCTTTGCCTTTATTTTGTGAATGCCTCTGTGACACATCCCATCATCAAAAGCATTATAAACCTGGCGAAAACTAAAAATCCTACTTAACCGTACCAGGAACTATTTGCAGAAAGAAGTTGGACATTCCTGATATTCATTCTGTATGCTACCTGCTAACTTAATGATATTTATTATGAATCTCTCACCATATGCAGAAAAATATACAAGGTTTTCCAAGCATAGAAAGGAAACAGAAAACGTGATGTAACAACAATGACAACAGTGATGACAGCTACTTTGTGGAACTCTAGTGTCACGGTATTCACAACAATATTCTGAACCAGGGGCATTCATTCAATTTGACAGGTGGGGAAACTGAGCCCCCAAATTCAGGTGCAGATAGTTAATAGTGACAACAGAAGCAAACTCAGATCCTTCTTGTTTCAAAATCTGCCATTTCCACTGTATCTTGCTGTTCCTCCGTAAGAAGGAACTTGTGAAAAACTATCAGTTACTACCTGTATGTACCCACAAACCATTGCAATAGCATGGATACTTCTGGGAAATGCCAAGTAGGTTATGTACCTCGGTTACTTAACCTTTTACATAAATGGAGATTAAACAGGATACGGCCCTTACTGAGAAAACGTTCCTGAGAAGCAGTTAGATAATACACATGAAGTATTTAGATACTTTTTAAAGAAAGAGATGATTTAAACACAGTATTGTTGTGCTTGGCTTAGTGAGAACTAATCAAAACCAACATCTTTTATCTTCTGTTGTGTGCCAACTTCTCCTTTCTACATGGTCAAGGACCACACCATTCATGCAGTGGCACTGCTTATAAAGGGAAATGAAAAAGAAAATAATTTACAGCTCATGATCAATTCATCATAGATGATTCCACTATAAGCATTATTAATAATAAAAACAAATAATAATTACATAAGTATGTCTGGCTTTTCTTTCTCCATGGACTGGAAATTCTATGAAGGCAGGGAGGATGTCTCTGGCTTGCTAATATCTCTTTAGCACCTAGCACTGTAAATATCTGACAAATGGCCCCATCAAACATTCATTAGAGAATGAATTACAGAAACCCTTCCACCTGAAGACATTTTACCTATACATATCCTATTCAACAGCTGAAATTTACTGTCGTGAATCAGTGGGATGGAAGAGGAAATGGAAGAACCAGAAAAGGATAGAGGTGGAGCCCTCTTCCAAAGGCCAAAAAATGCTGGTTCTGGCAGTCTGCTCTGACCTGTAGAAGGAGTAGGAGCCTCCTAGTGCAGGCAACTTTCTTCAAATTTTCATCTTATTTCTTCCGCAACCACATAGGGTGAGGGAGATGTTTCCAACAATCTGAGATGAAATTCAGAAGGAGTCATGTGTAGGCTTTCGTGGGTGTGGTTTGCACTCTGTACATGGTTATAACAATGAACTTTAGGGAAAACATACTCCAAGTTCTAAACGATCTATGTAATCGTTTTATACTTTTGTCATTTACATCTGATTCTGAACTGTAAGCTCCGTGGGGGCAGAGGGTCTCTTTTGTCTCACTCTTGAATACACCTTGCCTGGCACCATGATAGGTACCTGGGCAATAGTAGGTGCTCAACAAACAACTGTCAATGACCGAATGTGTAGTTTTAAAGGAAGCAGCAATTCTAATTCTCCAATTATATTTTATGCCAGCTAGTATTAGGATAAATTTGGATTTACTAAACATACACATATTGAGGATAGAGGTCACAGCTCAGCAGACTCCTGGCTGGCAGGAAGAAGCCAGCTGAAGATTACAATTTATGTACAGACAGTATACCACATAGATAAGTAGAGTTGATTGCACAGTTTTTATACAAGGCATTTAGTGATATCCAACAATAAAGAACTTCCCAAGAATTCCCAGTGCCTCCAGGAGATATCACAGAGGCTGGCAAGGATGCCCAAGTCATGACAAAATGCACAACCAAAGGTTTCTCTCTTAAGTACATAGGGCTGCAAGTTAGGCTGACAAGATACAGACACACATTTATAAAGACCTGTGTTTTATGGATTACCACTCATTTCCCTTCTCATGCCCTTAGTGACAAGGTTTTTTATTTATTTTGTCCTGTGTTGTCTTGGATGTTATATTTAGCACATTTAAAAGTAGCCATCAAAATAATTTTCAACTTGTTACTGGAGTCACAAGAAAAGGAAATTATGAAAGATTTTTTCCAAATTATTGAGGTTAAGAAAAAGGAAAGGTGAAACAGTAATCATGGATTGGTCACTGACTTTGACTGTAAATATACACATGTATGTTCATTATATATATGCATACCTTTCTATCCATATATGTATGAGCAGCATTACATAGCATGTAAAGTATAGAAATGAAATTAGATCCCTCCTTATGGGTTTGATGTTGTTTTTATCATCCAGTTTCCACCACTATGAAATAAATTATGTAGTTCAAAGTTGCCTGTTATTTTTTTTTAATTTTTTAATGTTTATTTATTTATTTTAATTTTTTTTTAACGTTTATTTATTTTTGAGACAGAGAGAGACAGAGCATGAACGGGGGAGGGTCAGAGAGAGGGAGACACAGAATCTGAAACAGGCTCCAGGCTCTGAGCTGTCAGCACAGAGCCCGACGCGGGGCTCGAACTCACAGACCGTGAGATCATGACCTGAGCCGAAGGCGGCCACTTAACCGACTGAGCCACCCAGGCGCCCCTATTTATTTTTGAGAGACAAAGCATGAGCCGGGGAGGAACAGAGAGGGAGACACAGAATTGGAAGAAGGCTCCAGGCTCTGAGCTGTCAGCAGAGCCCGATGCAGGGCACGAACCCATGAACTGTGAGATCATGACCTAAACTGAAGTCGGATGCTTAACCCACTGAGCCACCCAGGTGCTCCAAAGTTGCCTGTTACTCTACTGGCAATGGTGGGCATCAAAAGTGCAGTGAATAAGTGGTTTCCTCACTCTTTCGAGTACCCACATTTTTTTCCGTATTGGTTCAGCCCGTTCTTAATGACTCTGTTTTAAAACATTTCTAGGAATTTTCCTTTCACTAGTTTTGATAGATTCCCTGACTCGATTCCAATAAAGGGAATATAACTCATCTTAGTTAAAGTAATTGTCATGAAGGACAGTCAAGTGATTAAGATTTGTCATCAGCCAAGAGAAGAGAGTAGGAAAAAAGGCTTACAGCTGCAAGCTCAATGTATCATAGGGAAGATAAACAAACAGTTAGCAAACTGAAAAGTAAATGCTGTTTTGTACAGAATAGCACAACCTCAATGGGTGCATGGGATCTGCACTTCAAGAAAATAAAGAATTTTTGCTATGAACACGTTTCTTTCACTAGAATTCAAATCAGAGCATGGCTTTCATGTTGTAATTTTAAAACTATCAAACAAAATAAAGCAGAAGCTTATTTGAAATAATACCAGCATGGGCCTTACAAAACAAAACAAAATCAGGAGAATGTCAGTACTTGCTTTCTAGAAGCCAGGAAGCACTTCCATTTCATGAGGCCCTGTGACATTCAGCTACACATTTGCAATGACAATGACAACCAGAAAAGTGCTCCAGAAACCAGAAAAATGCATTTGGGGTTGGGACTATGCATCACAGAACAGAATCAATCTTCCTAATTAACGGCAAATTAGCAATCCCAAAATGAGTGGGACCAACCTGTCTTCACTGGCCAAGAATCGTGCTAAGTACAGAGCTTCCTTTAAGTGCCTCTAAATTACATTTATACCCATATAAAGTAACATTCTTTTAATCTAATGCTACATTAGTGTCACTGTTCTCAAAGTTATTACGCCGTTTAAAATTTCTATAGATAGGTGGACAGATAAACACATTAATAGATAGATATGCAGATAATCAGACATTTCACAAAGCAGGGCTCTAAGGTGGTCACAAATCATTGAAAGGCAGTGTACAAGATACTTATTAGCATAAAGCTCACCAATGGAAAAAAGTTTATGTGTAATAGTGAAATTCTTTAAGGTCTAATGGCTATTTAGACATGTACTCTCTCTCTCTCTCTCTCTCTCTCTATATATATATATAGTACATATACATATATATCTTTTAATATATATAGTACACATACATATATATACACACACACACACATATACACATATATATGTATGTATACATGTATACATACATGTATGTATATACATATATATACACACATACACATGTATACATATATATGTATATATATACATATATAGTGTATATAATATGTGTGTGTATATATATGTATGTATATATACATATATATGTGTATATATAGTACACATATATATATATACACACACACACATTATATACACATATATATGTATATATATATACATTTATATATATAATTATATATATTATGTATATTATGTACATATTATGTATATTTGTATATATTTGTAATATATTATGTATATTATGTATATTTATATATACATTTATATACATTTACATTTATATATACATATATATGTATATACGTGTATATAATATGTGTGTGTGTATATATATATGTATGTGTACTATATATGTATATATGTGTATGTGTATATATATGTATGTGTACTATACATACAGTGTACTATATATTGTGTACATATATATATTGTGTACACTATATATATGTGTGTACATATATATATTGTGTACACTATATATATGTGTGTACATATATATATGTGTGTGTATATATGTATTTTAACATACCAAGATAAACATTAAGGAGAAAGTCGCCAAACATTAAGAAGAAACAGAATAATGACAGCCAAAGCAGACTTAATGGCTAATAGCTGAAAGAGCATTTTACTAAAACTGATGTGCTGTTGGGTGGTGCTGTTTCAGTTTATTAACCCATTCAATATCTGAAATGTGTTAGCATTGATGAGGAAGGAGCACTGCCTGACTTTGAGAGTGTTAATCACAGCATGACTGCATGGTGTGCAAGATGCCCCCGGCGTTGTGCACTGCACAGAATGTTGAGTCCTATGTGCTGGCCCTGACAGTACGCAACAGAACAGACCAAAAGGTGTGGTTCATACTTTTTATAAATTTAACATCTAATAAGGTGTGAGCCATCTTTTACCATTTAAAAAAATCATTTAATTTAAAATCCAACTCCCAATGAAAGGAAGAGTGATTATGTTTTTTACCTTAGATTTTGGCAAATTCATTAGAGTACAGAGTTTCTTTGTTGTTTCTGTTTGCTTTTGTTCATTTGTTTTCGGTTTTAATTGGTGGACAGCCCTAAGATTATAGGCAAGTGTGTGTGTGTGTGTGTGTGTGTGTGTGTGTGTGTGTGTGTGTACTTGTACCTATTCTTCTGGGTGTTCATGGGTTTCGTTACATTCTCAGAGAAGTCCATGACCCAGCACAGGCTTAGAACTAGTATATTACAGTCCATTGCTGAATGAGGTGGAAGGTGGCTTAGGCCAAAAGTAGAGGAAAAAGGAATTCAATCTATTATGAGTGAGATATGATTTGAAATTTGGAAAAAACTTTCTCTGTCAAAGATTAAATTTTGACCAAGGAACAAATTTCCTAAAGAAATTATAACTCTGGCATCTCTCACATGCACAGCATTAGTTTGGCATGAAACAACAGCAAGCTGTTTGTCGTTGGGTCCCTCTCTCCATCACCACTAACAATGGGCTATTCCAACAGGAGACTTAAGGATGCTGACCTGAGAGTCAAGACCGCCTGTTCTATTTTGGAGTGAGTCGTAGAGTTGTGGTCCTACTGCATACCATTTCCAACCTGGGCTACTTGTAAAAATTGAGTGGTTAGTGTGAGCTCACTCTTGAACAGACTGGAACACTATTTCAGCATTAGAGAAATTTTATCTTTCCTAGGGTCTTGTGATCTAGAAAAAAAAAAAACCTTTAAAAATTAGATGAACTTCCCAAGGCCACTATTGACAAGAACAGGCATAGATAGATGATAGATAGATAGATATGAAAGATATCTATATATGTCACTGAGAAAGAAGGACATTATGAAATTCATCCTTATTCCTGTATTAGGCCATCTTGCTATTTTTTAAATGTTTATCTATTTTTGAGAGAGAGAGAGAGCACAGGGAAGAGGCAGAGAAAGGGGGAGACTGAGGATCTAATGAGGGCACAGTGTGGACAGCAGAGAGCCTGATGCGGGGCTCGAACCCACAAACCACGAGATCATGACCTGAGCCACAGTTGGATGCTTAACCCACTGAGCCACCCAGGCGCCCCCCATCTTGCTCTTCTTGAATGCCTGGTTTACAGACCAGTTTTAGCAGTTGATGCCTCAGACAGATATCATTCTTGTAACGAACCTCAGACTTCTAGTGCCAAGGATTCCTTTTTCCATTTGTTTGGCATCTGTGAGGAGCAGGTGGGAGTGGCTGGAGGTGGAGAGGAGTGAAGAAATGCACAGACACCAATCTTCAATTTACTCAGAAGAGATCAACAGGGAAATCTACTACCTATGAATATGAAGCTTCACATTTTGATGTGGGAATTGAGTATCTAATGCATTTGTCTGACTCTATTCACATGACTTTCCAAAAAACCCTGGGAAAATCACTCCAATGTGTGCCTCAGTTTACTCCTCTGTAAGAAGAACAAAGAACAATGGACTCACCTGGATGTTAGGAAACCAATTATTGTTGGTAAATACTCTTATAATTGCTGCCATATAAACAGTGATTATTATCAAATGATTGTCACCGTCACCCCTGCCTAAAGTCAACCCTATCTCTAACATTTCTTTATTTTTCAAACTTCCTCTTTTCAATGTTAATAAAATATTTGGCAGCTATGGGTATCACGTAAATGCATTAGGGCATAAAAGCTAACATTTTCTTTTAATTTTAACAATGCATACTATTGGTAAAGAATATTGAAAGAAATACAATGCGTAAGTAGATTTTACACCACATTAGAGTTGTCCAATTTCTCATGTTTAAAATTTTTCTGCATGACTAGAGCCAGGAAGAAATACATGCCAGCATAATTATATGAACAGTTGAAATTTAAACATATTGAAAAGGAGAAGAGAACATGTCCACCCATTTGTTTTGTTTTTTTTTTTCTTCCATAATAATCCCAAAGATGAGTAATTTCTTTTCATAGAGTCAAGCTGAAGGCACAAAGCTTTAACATTCAAAGGAGGGAGGTGGGGGGGAAGAAGCTTTTTTAAGTACTGTGCAAATCAATACACAAAAAAATCTCAAGATGATAGTTTAATTAAAATGTGCACAAGGCAATTCATCAGCCTCTTCCCTGGGTATACTAGCCTCTAGAATTTGCCTTCTGCTTTCTGATCCCTGATGGTTTTAACTCGAAGGCATTTAAAATATCTTTCAACCGGCACCTTTCCACTTAGCTTACATTCCTTGTTTTTCTTTATAAACAAGAAATTGTACTGGCTTTGTGATGTTTGTTATGCTTCATGCTTTTTCATCTCCTGTATGGGCTTTGCCTAGCATGAAATGCTGTCATGCAGTGAAATTTACCTGAGAGCTACAGGGAGAAAAAAAAAAATCTTCCAAGTATATTTGGTTACAAGTTCATAGCCAGCTAAATCACTGGCAATTTTATGCTACTGGTTATTTCAATTTAAATGTTTGTAAAAGTACATATAAAAATAAAATAACCACTCCCACAGTCATCAAAATGAAAAATCTGCCTGGATTAGAATATACTGTAAGTTGCTTTAAACTACCACGTGGGAATGTTAATATTATTCAATTCCTATTACACAGGGTTCTAGGGATACCTTGGCAGGGACATAAAGCTACTGAACTCTTGGCTCCTTAATGGTTTGACTCCCATTGTAATTGCTTTGTTCACTGGCTGCCCTGGGTCTTCATAATTGGTTAGAGTCCAAGGTCACAGATCCAATATGGTAGTGGCTCCCACTCTTAGCTGGTTGTTAAGTCTTTAATGGTAGCTTTGTTTCAGTATCATCTTTTTCAGATCCAGAAACTCTCTTTTTTTTTTAATAATTCAGTTAAGTGCCTTCTGATGGTCTCACTCAACTTTCCCCCACCACCTCTACATACAGTAGTTTTCAATTTAAAATCCACCAAAAACAAATTCAGCTCAAAGCCAATTCAAAGTGGATTTTTTGAAGGCTTTTTGAGATTCCTTAAATGTTTCTTTCATTTCATTTTCTTTTTGAAATTACATACATCCATTTGGGTGGATTTAAAATATTTCATTTAAGAAATTTTATTTAAAACATGATTTAACAATCTGAATTATTACAGTCTAACTAATTTGTTTTCAGAACATTCATAAACATAGTAATTCCTTTTAGGGCTATTTTTCTTTTCTTTTTGAGATAGCTAAATCATTGAAATGGAAGGATTTTCTAGGTAGGTTGTGGTACGTTTGAAATGGTTCTGGATTGAAGATTTGATTTGATCAACTTTATGCTTTACCTCTAACTTGGGTGGCTCTGGGAAACTCACTTGCCCTCTTTGGACCTCAAATTTTTGGAAAATGAGAGCTTTAGGTTAGATTATTTACAAGGCCATTTTAATGTAGAAGTTTATTTCATTTAAATTATCCAATATTTAGCTCAATTTATCCCTTTATTAGCAACTGTCTAGAATCAACAGGAATATTATTTTATATTTTTTAAAAATTTCCTTTTTTTAAAGTTTATTTTGAGAGAGCGCGTGCAGTGCACATGCGCACGCGCACACACACACGGGGGAGGGGCAGAGAGAGGTAGGGGGCAGAGGATCCCAAGAAGGCTCCACGCTGTCAACATGGAACCCAACATGGGGCTTGGACTCACTAACCCTGAGATCATGACCTGAGCCAAAGTAGGTCGCCTAACTAACTGAACCACCCAGGAGCCCCTTATTTTACATTTTTAATTCTCCATTACCTCTAAATAAAGTATTAGTACCACTAAACACTTTTTACTACTCATATAAAATTCTTCAGCAGCATCTTTTGATACTGACACTAAATATCATTCATCATGCATGCATTTTTCAGTAACTGTCAGGTGAGCAAATTTGGTGGCTAGGTACTATGGCAGGCACCCAGATCTTGGAAAGCAAACAGACCATAATTTCTGCCCTCAAGAAGGAGGAGGTCCTTTTTTTTAAAAAAAAGAGCAAACTTTTCTTCAGTTACTTTTATAGTTTCTATAAAGTTAATGGTAAACAACGCCTCCTTTCCTGAGCACAGGCTTATCAAAGAGTGAGTGCAATTGAATCCTGATAGGTATGTGTTTCTGGGAGCCATGTGAGAGATTTATTATCAAATTTAGCACTAGTGTAATTATGATTTCATTGACTGTGTGTGATAGTGTATTTAATACTCCCCTTTAAATAAAAATTTAAGAGTCTCAAAATAACGTATTCTCATAAAACAACTCAACCTGTCATATTATTCCTTTTTATTACAAATGCCCAGTTGTCTAAAGAAATTGTAAAATTTTCATGTATTACTCCAAATACAGTCAAGTCTGGATGATAACAAGGATGATTCACTCACTGCATTCAAGGGGAAAAGATAACGGTTTCAGAAAATTTCCAAACTCATTGAAAGTAGATTTTTTTGGAATTTTAGGGTTCATCTGTATTCATGGTCCCCAGTGAGAAGACTTGGCAAGGAACATGCTTATTTTGGAAAGAAATCATGATAGAAATGAACTCTGGTGTAGCAACATGTCAATACAAATGGTAAACCCAGGAAAGAGACCCTTGGGAAACACAGAAGATTCTTTAGAGTGATAAAGCTGACTTTGGTGATGAGAGAGGGTTGAAAGCAGAGAATAATTTCTGGAGAGGACGTGGCAGAGGCCGGAGGGAGAAGACCTGCGAGTAAAATTGTGCTCTGAGGTCAGATGTGATGGTGGGGCTACAACACAAATGTCCCACTGATGTAAATGTGTAAATAGCATATGGGTATAGCTACCCATAGATTTCAACTTTATTCCTCTCTTGCTATGGGGTAAGGTATTGACAAAGTAGATAATCAGCCCCCAAATCTCAATATCTAGAGACAGCTTAGACGAACTAGACAAATGAAGGTGTCTGTTTAGGTGGGGAAATCAGCTGATCAGACCACCTCAATAACTCCAAATTCAATGTGGTTTGAAAGTTTGGTGAAACTCTACATGTGGCTTTGACTCGGTGTCTAACAGGGCTCTAAACAGGGGTGTCTAACTACAACGCTCCTTTAAGAAGCAGCTTATCAAAATGATCAAAACAAGGTATTGTGCATAGCCTCTACATAAAAGCTAAATAAGATACTTTTCATAAGATGGTGTTTCATTTTTCTCTAGTGCTGCCTTTTAAAAATTTATAAATCGCTATGAAAGTGACAAGCCAAAGTGTATAAATGGTCCCTGTTGAAGTAAATTACTTTAGAGCAGTGCTCACCCACAGCAAAAGGTCCTTGCTCCTCACTGCCAGATCAACAACACGCTATTAGGGAGATTGTTTTTGTTTTGTTGCCAACCTGTCAGGGAGCAGGATGCCAAGGAATTTCACAAAGAGCAAAAATTCGCAATGTGACTCCACACTCTCAGGAGATTTTTAATCTTCACAACGATGCAAAACCATGGGATGCCTGCTGAAGTCAAAACTTCTATGGTATTAAAAGTTAACCCCTTTATCATTCTATCTAAACTTGGAAGAAGAACTGTACTTCATTACCTTGTTTACTATTCTATTTTTATGAAGAACTCTGTGCTTATATAGATGCAAAACTTTTCTTTTTTTAAACTCTAGTTGGTCTTTGCAATTGAAAATTGTAAACTATGGACTGAAATCTTGTTCTCTATAGCTTTCTGTCTCAGGAAACTCCCACATGAGCACATATGGAGTCATTGTTTTTGGGGTCCCCTGTAAATAACAGCAGTCAGTGTGGACTTGTGCCTACATTCCTAAGCCCCTCCCAGTGCTATCACCAAGGCCTCCTCTCTTTCTGGACAAGCTCATCTGCTCCCAGGGCCTTGAACAACATCTGTACCCTCAGACCTACCTTTCCTTCCCCTTGTGCGGTCCCACAGTGTTTCCTGTTATTCTGACCTCTTCCCCCTCAGGGCTCATCTCTATGTTGCGCTATCTATTGTGAAAACAGGATCATCTTCCCGGAGACACCGTCAGGCCCCACTCAAATCTGCTGTCATTGTGGAAAGAATCCCCAAATCCTTGCTCCCCAAGGCACAGAGCCCAGAGTTACTGGAGCCCCTTTTGCTGTTCGCACCCCATGCTGAATTAGTCACCAAACCCTGCCACACTTTTTAACAATAGAGAGAAAATCAGTTCCTTTTTCTTCATTTCAATAGCTAAATCTCTGATTCAGGTTTTGTTTAAGTCACCTATAGTCTACTGTGACTGGTCTCTCTCTCCCTCTCTTCTAATCAATTTCAAATACAACGGTTAAAATCGTTTTCATCTCACTTGGTTTGACTCGATTTTTTTTTCAGTTCACAGGCTTAGAATCATAAAATAATGGAATTTTAAAGATAGAAAGGATCTTAAAAATCACCCAGTCCCCATTCACTTATGGATGAAGGAATAGATGCTGAGAAAGGTTAAATTGCCCAAGATCATACAAATTAAGCTGGAATCAGACCCAAGCTGCCAGTGTCCCAGTTGATTCCTTTTAACTTCCCACACCATGTCATCCTTTGTGTGAGGAGTGTTGACCCTTCCTCCATGCCGGCCGTCCCATAACCCCATGCACTGGGGTGTCTGTCTCTCACGGTGCCTCATGCACTCGCAAATTTTTCTCTGGTCAGGGAGAGCTGGCTTCCTCCCAACCTTCTTTACTCAATTTCCCCACTTTCATGGTCTCTTGTACTATTTCTATCCCACTACTAAAATACTTCCTTCCTCTGATTCAAAACAAACCTCAAATCTAATCCCAAGAAATGCCATGCTAGTGGTGGCCCGTCACCTCCGTACTCAGTTTTCAGGCCCATTTTTCTTCCATAGTCTTCTCTCTAGCTCATTTGAATTCAATTCAACAAGAAAACAGGAGCACCTACCAAGAGCTAAGCGAAGGGACTAACCCCTTAGTTGCTTAAAAGGCAAAAAAAAAAAAAAAAAAAAAAAGAGAGAGAGAGAAAAGAAAAAAAGAAAAAACCTAAGCCAATCCAGATATTGTTTCAAACCCTCCACTGGTTTTGGAAACAGAGCCAAAGATCAGAACTCTCATTCATAAAATACAACCTAATTTTGTTCGGTTGTGATGCTTCTCTTCAAATCCATTTTTGTCTATTTATGAGTGTTGCTATTAGGCTATGGAAGAGTTTCTCAGAAAGTCTAGCAATGAAGTCGTTATTATTATAGTTATTAACGATTACTGGTGTTACTGGGAAAAATCATATCTCCATAAACTGATTTTCTCCAGAAATTTTACCTGTTGTCCTCAGAACAAATAGGATTCATTATAATACACTACAAGAGACTGCCCACAATTGCTTAATAAAGTTGTGTCATTCATTAGAAGTGTTGTTTAAAATGAGAACTGCCTGGGGCTGGAAATATTTTTATTGTATAAAGATTTTCTGTGGTAATGGAATTTGACTTACTCATTGTATCTAAAATTCTGAATCTGTTTCATCACCAACTTGATGGTAAATTGGCAGCCATTATTTATTTAGGGTGTGGGATAGGCAAGCTTTCCTTCTGAGACCAAATTATTGGCAATTCTTTAATTAATCTAGTAGAAGATGAATTGAGACCGCAGGATATTAGTTCCTGCTGATACTCTAAAAACATGGCACTCTTACATCATAACTAATGCTCAACTCCCTAGGGACACAACATCCTGAAAATGTTATCCTAAATGAGAGCTACAGAGTTACTAGTTACTACGACAGAACCAAAGTACAGATAACTGGAGGGCTTTGGAATAGGGACTTTTTTCAGTCTGTGGGTTATGGCCCCATTTCCAGAAAAAAATCTATCTGAGCCTAATGTAACCTAGCAAATCTTTCAAATGAAATAGCCTTGTGGGAGGCAAGTTGTCATTTTCTGACAAATTATTTAGGCCTCAGCTCAGGTTTCATTCTTTCTTCTTTCCCCACTTAAACCCCCTGCTCATTCTCCATAAGCGTCATTTTCTAATTAAGGAAAATGAAATTTGTAATGTGTAGAAGAGAGACATGACCTCCCTTGTGAGCCAGCCTCACTCCTCCCCGCACACCATTAAAAAATAGAATCCAGGGGTGGTTGTTTTTTTAATTGGTATCACTTTGTCTTTAGTGCAAAACACATGGCAATAATTTAGTGAACTTCAGTGTTTCTCTTGTGGCAAATTGATAGCATAATTTTATTATGAGTGGAACAATGACTTCTGGGAGCAGGAGAGATTCTCCCAGAACTACACGTAACTCGGTTGACTAAATGTAATACGTGGAGAAAGTAATGAAAACAGAGCTAAGGCTCAGCAAGGACTAGAAGATTTCAGTTCTTGCTCCTGTCAAAAGGCTACTCAATAAATCATACCTGAAGCTTATTTAATGTCAGAAGCCAGTAAGCTGACACAGTGCATTGGGGTGCTCACCTCAGAAAAGGCACACAGAGTCATGTGATCTCTGGTCCCTGGACCCAATGAGGTCATATAATCCTTCTATGGATTTTAATAAGTAACCTATTATGTTCCCTTTGGTGCTAATTATTTTACACTTCACTTGTTTCCTGTTTACTGACATCGCTTTAGTAACCTCATTATGAAAAAATTACAAGGAAAGGTAATCTTTTGGACTTTTGCTATTCTATTCCACTGGGAGTTTCTACTTTTTCTTCAACATTGTTCTTCTTCACCAGCCCATTCCACTAAACACAGACAGAAGCACTGAATCTATGGGAACATCGTAGGATAACAGGAAACGTGCATATTTAGTAAAGCAAAGAGCCACACTGAGTCACACAGATCCAAGACTATCAAGATTCAGTAACTCCCAGCTAAGAAGGTATTTGGAATTCTCCCTATCAAACTTGGCTTCAGGTAACACAGGAAATAAACCAGCTGTGACCAAATTCCATTGTGCTACTTTCTACACCCATATAAAGAGGAGATTTGCTCATGGGCATTGAAAAATACCCATGCATCCTTTGAACTGCACTGACAAAAAAAAAAAAAAAAAAAAAAAAAAAAAAAAAAAGATTTCAGGTCCACAATTGGACAAAATAAAGGGCCACTTGGCCCAATGAAATCCTTACGCGTTTCATTTCATACATTACATCGAGTATTCTCATCTACCAGACTACAGGATTCGGAGTCCCCTCTTTGGAAGAGGGTGCATTCTGAATTTTAGAAAACAATGTGTGGAGACAAAGAAAGCTGCTCATCTGTTTCATTATTTTCAAATGAAATGATATCCAAAACCTAGGTTTGAAACAGATGACAGTTTAACCATGAAATTACCTAAATGTCAGTATCAGACAGGTGAAAGTATGCGGGTATCTGTGACCATCTCTATGAAGAAGATCTATCAGTCAATAGTGAAAAAGGAATTCTCTGGCAGTCATTCTCATGATACACCCTTAGTCAAGAATAGCCAGATCTTTCCTTAAGAACTGAGCTGAAACCATTAAGCCATGAGCATTAAGGAGATTTTTCACCTGTGGGCTTTGAGGTAGAGTTGAATCCAGGTCTTTGGGGATTAATCCACTATCCCACCACTCCTTTAGTAATTACTGCTAAAGTTTTTGCTTATCTAAAGGCACTAAGGAAGTTTGGACCTCAAGAGGTCAACATTAAACAGCCTGAGACCACAGCTTGCAGGGACTTATCTAAAAGATAAGCTGTATCTAGAGACAGATGGGAAATCTCATCTCCCTCAGTGTTTACCTTGCAAGGGAAAAAGAAAGAACCTTGCATGTGTTTCAACCCCAGTAGAGAATTAACGATTCTGGACAAGGGCGGGGAGTTAGCTGCAAATCTATAATGAATGCTCAGTCAGCAATAATGATTCTGATTCATGCACAAAACATAAACAGACAAAACCAGAAACAAGGTTTTCTATTAGGATTACAATAAAACAATGAAGCAGGAAAAAAATAAGAAAACAAAATTCTTCAAAAACCAAGAAGTCTCATCTCTATTTTTTTATCTGGTTTTCTAATAATTTTGCAGATAAAACAATGATTTTCCTTGTTTCTAGAGAACAGAGGAACTAGCTGTGAGTGGCATGAATTGGACAGAGTTTCTGGGGTAAGCACTGCGGGGGGGGGGGTGCCACCTAGCTGACGCTCACTCTCTAATACTTGAAAAACCCAACACAATGAAAACAACAGCAGCAACAACAAAACAAATCCTTAAGATCAAGAGGTTAATAGGACCTACATTTACTCATTAACAGAGCAGATTCTCAATTAAGTAATTTTTGGAAGACTGCTCTCCAATGAATGAATGCATGAATGAATGAGTGAAGTGAATGAGGATCTCGTCTAAAGGCTATTCAAAAAGTACTTACTTCTCTGAGAGGGAATTTTTGGAATAAATTTTAAAAACACTCTCTACCGGGGGTAATAGAAGAAATGAGGAAAAAAGACTTACCAGAAAAAGCAAAGACGTGGTAAAAAAAGACCGAGAATTCAGAACCATGCTGGAGCCACCAAGACTCTTATTTTTAAGAGTAAAGAATTTAGAGAAAGTAAACGACACAATATTTGTATATTCTGTCTTTTCACCTTCCTTGTAATAGCTTCTAATAAGGACTCTGTTTACTTTTACAAGCACCTTTTTCTTTTCTGCATTCTAGAAATAAGTTGGAAGGCAATTTGAAAATTCCTTTTCATTGAATTTTTAAAAAAATACAGCAATGTCGATCTGTGACTGGGGTTAGGAATACTTGCTGAATCTGCTGCTATACGACAATTTTGTAATATTTTCAATAACTTGTCTTCATTTTTTTTCTATTTTAAAGTAAGTAAATAGCAAGCCAATATCATCCTACTTTAAAATCATGCAACCCACTGAAATATAGACCTTTATTTCTGTGTTACTTTGAGAAACCATGTAGATCATGCCAATTGAGATGGATAAAGGACTTATTTGAGCAAACCTTGTCTCTCTTCCAAATACTGCTATAATGAAGTGCAGAAGAAGGTAGAGCCTTGCGCCGAACACAGGACTTGTCTGTGGAGTTCATTGTCCTCGTCAATGAAAGAAAGGGGCTAATTCTAAAAATCTTCAAATATCAAAAATAGTCTACATTTTTGGCCAAATTTCTTTCCATAATTAGGAACTTTTGAAAAAAAATGGTAACTTTCATCATGAGAAATGTTATCCTCACGAAAGTTCTCATTTAAATATTTTCTTGAAGGGGCAATTTTTGGAACTGTTTCAGAAACTTCTTACACTCCTTTTTTGTTGTTTTGTGTTTTCTCTGTAGCATTGTACTTTCCTCTAAACGAGGAACTTTTTTCCCCCCTTATTGGCATTCTAACCCAGCAAAGAAATATGCATCCTGAGATAATGCTGCCAGCTTGCTATGAAAACCATATTTCATTCTTTCTTTGCAGAGCTAAAGGGAAAAGCACAAAGGAGCTGGTATAATTGAATGTAAAGGATTGCAGCAAACCTCCCCTTTGAGTCCCCCTCGCTGGCACCCCCTTCCTTTATTTCCCCCTCTACTCCTTTTGTTTACCACTTTTAAAAGGCTCTTGCTGAGTCTGAGCCTGCCTGCCTGCCCAAATTTGGACTGAATCTCAATTTCTGGAAATGGTCCTCCCATCCCTACAGGATAGAAGGTGTCTAGAAATGCTGGTGATGTGGCAGCAGGTTGGGGGCACAGCAGTCTAGGTACGGTAAGTATCTTCCATTTTTCAGATCAGCGTGGGACTTTCACGAATCTGCTGCAGGAAGTCAAATTGGAAACTATGGTAATAATCCCTCTCACTCAAAACTGTCATGTCATGTGTCGATGCCCTGGTCACCCCGCCCCACCCCCACCCCCTTTACGTTTGCTGTAGACAGAGCAAAATAAAATCCATTTGCATTTCAAGGCCATCCCTCTGGTTAAACATTAATCATGTGTGTGCTCTCCTTTTTATGTTTTAGTCTTTCCTCCACCTCCTTTTGGTTTTCCTCTCAGAAATAACTGCAGGTCCCCAAGAAGGATGATAGGACCATGGAGACAGAGATGGGGACCTGTGCAGAGAGGGACAGAGACTGGAAGCCCCTACTGCTGGCACAAACTTAGTTCTTTCACCCTGTGAGCGACTGTCGGTAAGAAAATGCTCTGGTTTAGCAAAAGACCTCGCGGGGCTGGTTGGCACCACACCCCTTGGCATCTCTGCCTCCTTCCATGGTCACTGATTTTTTTTCTGGCACAGGAGGCCATCTGAAAGAGAAGTGGTTCACCTCAAGCTCACCAGAGTGGAGTTCAAAAGCATGCTTTCTTTGTATTCATTTCCTCAGCATCGGCAGAGTTTCAGCACATTAAATGCTGACAATGAATCCAGCACCTGGCAAATCTGACTTGAGACTCATGGATTTTTATTCAGAAACATAGATGTTACTTGGAAATAATCACGGAAGACGGCAGCTATGTGTTTAACAAATGGCCGCGGTGGAAATTGCTGAGCAGAGAGAGGATGTTTAGTCCAGCAGACTTGTTCCCTTCAGGTTTATCTCAACTCCACCTCCCTGGTTTATCACTCCCTCCTTCAATCCTTTTTCTCTTGAGATAAAAGTGTCCAGCTGTCTCTGTACCTCATTTGGATTTCCTGCACCACTGGCCAATTATTCCATATGTTTACTACGAAATTATTTTCCTCGATTCCCAGCTTACTCTTGATGTCCCAATACGATGATGTGTTTCCTCGTGTCTGCTCTCCTTGCTGTGGGATGACAACATAGACACCTTTGAAAGGGACTTCTCTTTGTTGTAAAGAAGTGCACCTCTTTTGCCACTTACCCAGGCTCCTACTAATTAGGCTTCACACTGGGATGGGGGAGTCACTGACCGAGGGCCTGAAACTGACCCCCTGGCTTGAAGCCCACCTAGAAACACTATTATTGCCCTTCATGTCTAAGCAGCAAAAAAAAAAAAAAAAAAAAAAAAGCATCTGGGCACCCAAATCTATCTCAACTGAAGGATTCTGGAGGAGAAGGATTGCTTTCCTTAGGCTACCACTCTGTTCCTGTCTACATTTTAATCAGGGCTGGGAAGTTCTTCTAACAGTACTTCCTTTTCTTTTCAGAGTGCTTTTAACCTACATCACGTCTGCACACGCAAATTCTTTTGTCTCCACATCATTCCATTTCACACACAAGAAAACCAAGTCAGCTGGTGCTTAAGGAACCTCCACAAGGGGAAGGGAAGAAGGCCAGAAAGAGAAAGGGATTCCCAAGAAAGCTCTCCAGGCACAGTACTTCAGCCCCCACTTAACAAGCTCCTATATATGCTGGAAAAATTCATCAGCGTGGCCACCTTGAAAGAGGCAAAACAAAACTGTCACTTTCCCCAAGGAGATTCTACAAAGTGGATGTCTGATTATTAAAAGCTGTTGGGCCTAGAAAGATCGTTGGAAGACCACTGATGGAAAGGTGGGGCAAACAGGGTATAGATATTTAATATCTTCAGTTTGAAAGGCTGTACAAGGACATTTAATCTATCACACAAAGGAACTCTCTGAAGTACCTTCGTCTGAAAAGTTCTTTGAAATTTAAGTTTTGTGCATTTTTATTTGGGGCCCTGGAGGCAGCCTTCTATCAAGAAAATAAGTTCTTTATTCCTAGTTAACCTGTATTCTGTACATAAGTCATCCTGTGGATTTTGCTTGTTGGTACAGAAAGAGGTTATAATTACTATACAGGACATGAGTTTTGAAAATACAGTACTTCTTCCTTTTAAAATTAACCTGGAATAGGAACTTCAAAATTAACAGTGTAATTCAGATAGAGCATTGAAGAAAGTTACATGAGAACATGGAAAAGCCATGATTCTTCTCATTGTACTTTTAGATTGAGGGATTTTAACTGTCAAAGTTAAGACTTTGCCATATTTCAATTATTATTGTCAAAGAGGTATGATTGCACCCCAACAAATCATTCAAGCAAGAACTTCCTCATTTAAAAAAAAAACAAAAAACTTTTGTCAATAATATAAGCATGCCTCCTAAGGAAATACCAGAGAGTTAATACCCAACCTTCACAGCTATTTGAAGCCACTTGCCTCCTAGGGTTCCCTAATCTTACCACCCTGGCATCAAAGAACTCTACGAAAAAAAAAAAAAGAAAAGAAAAAAAACCCCAACACGCACGCACACACACACACACACACACTAAAAGAATCATCTAAGAAACTACAAAAGTCTATCTTTAATATAGACACGATGCACATATACGAGGAGATGGCTATTAGCTGAACCCACTATAAAGACCATTTCACAGTACGTGTGAATGGAATCATCATGTTGTATGCCTTAAACTTATATGGTGGCATATGCCGATTATTTTTCAGTAAAACGGGGGACAAAAGAAAAAAAAAGATTCTTTTTTTTTTTTTTTAATTTTTTTTTTAACATTTATTTATCCTTGAGACAGAGAGAGACAGAGCATGAACAGGGGAGGGGCAGAGAGAGAGGGAGACACAGAATCTGAAACAGG